>NW_026651440.1:300000-402372 GCF_028751815.1 Salvia miltiorrhiza | reverse complement strand
CTCGTACCTCTTATTTCAAATCTGATCGAAACAATTCTGACATCTTCTCGTTCATCTCTTCTCGATATGTGGCATACCGATCCAAGTCGCGAAACTGACGTTCGTACTCAGCTACGGTTTTATTACCTTATCTCATATCATCAACTCTATTTCTTTCTTCGATCGGTTTCTCTTTCTCGGTAAAAGTCTAAGGGAACATATATCAACCTTAGAACTAATTCTCATAACTCACGAATCATAAGACTCTTACTCAACATCATATTATTTTCTCAATTCTCATAACTCATTGTCAAAGACATATTTCATGTCTATCAATGCAACATCAGCTCAAAACTCTACTCAAGCATAGAGACTCACTGGCCATCGTCATATAGACACAAATATAAGAAAATTTTCTCTTTCGAGAACTCTTACTAATTGCGGGGCATAACGTAAATAAAACATCCCCTAATACTACGACGATGCTACATCTATGCTAGTCGTCATCTCAGTCTACTATCGTGGAAAACATTATTTGCTCTAGTCTGTCATCTCGATCTTCTTGAATTTGCTGTTGCCTATTCTGGCTTAGCATCACTTCTTCTCGTCCTCGATTTGATTAGCTTTCGGCATACTTGGCTAATATACGAAAATCCATAATCGAAAAGTTGTGCTCGTCCCGTAATAATATATTCTACGACTGCTGCCATAACTCGTGTTTCTTCCAAACACTCTTCTTATTATACCATCCTAGTTACCTAGACATTCCTAGCTCTTGTCGGATGTGGTAGGGAATAGGATGTGATGAATAAAATGTCTGATCTTGAACAAGACGAGCTCAAGTAATGGAATAATTCCATAATAGCCAGTGCTATTTCAAGGATAATGAAGAAGTTAAAATCAAGGTAAGATCAAAAGCTAGAACAGAATCTAGAATGAAACTGAGATACGATATGATAGGAATAAATCAATACTGGAGGTAGAAACAATCCACTAAGTGGAAATGAATATATTGTCCACTGTTAAAGCAAGGGGTAAAAATTTCCAACACAAACGGGTCAGGCTCAAATACAGTGGATCCGGAAAAATTTTCTCAATAGTAATTAGTTCTTCTCCTGTGGGAGTTCAAATGGATGCAGAAAAAATTTAAATTCGACCAAGCGGGATAGGGACTCAATAAGTCTACTCTCGTGTCTACTCTAGCGATAATACGCGCGGTCCCGACGAAAGTACCTCTATTGCGAAGTACAATTGGTCAGTAGTATCTATGCATCCTATGAGGTCTCCATTATACATTCGTCCTATTAGGGTCGTGTTTATAAATTGCGATGAAATCTCTAACTCTCGTCGTATTATCTCAACGGTTGGTTTCTCTGCTCCTCTTCTTCATCTTCTTCTCGGTTTATGTTCCTTCGGTTCCCTCTTCTTCTCGGAGGTATACTATAAAGGAAAAAGAGTTATATAACTATCGACTTCTAAACTAACCGTTCGTCATTACAAAATACAAATCCTCGTTTTTCTTACTTCACTCCTATATCTCATTTGTGATCTCAAAGTTCTCAAAACTCTCATCCAGTCTACTTCTCGTCTATCATTGTTCGTAATTCTCATCAATCTCTATTTCTCATTTATCATCAAGCCTCAACATCATCATCATCCTCAAAGCTCTGATAAAGATAGTGAAATTCACTAATCATCTACATCTCTGTATATATATATGGAAAATTGCCTCTCTCTCGAGGTCTTTTACAAAAGTAGGATCCTATGTACAAAGGTCCTAACACTAAAATGATGCTTTAACTATACAAGCATCATAGGTACTAAGCATCTATAGATCTATGCTATGTACACATACACACTATATTATGCCTCTCTACCTATATATATACATATACGTATATATCAACTATGCATCTATACGTATGTACGTGTCTACTAGATACACGTGATCGCTAGTCGTCGTCTTCTGAAATCCTGCTCGTCGCATCGTCAACCTCCATATCCTCACTCGGCTCCGTCTCCTCGCTCGGCTCCGACTCCTGACTCTCGTACTCGTCGATCAGTCGGTAGACACTATCGTCGCTCGGCTTATCCTCGACATCGGTGTCCATCATCGGACCATAAATCGGCACCTCGGGAACAAGTACCCATGTCTCGACTCCGTCGGTAGTAATATGACGCTGTAATGGCTGGGTCCGTCCGTGGCCAACCGTCATCTCTGGAGTTTCCTCATCCGGGTCCTCCTCATCACTGTCCAGGTGTACTGGCCGAGACCTTCCCTCCTGGGCGTCTCGGGACGATGAATATAAAA
Organism: Salvia miltiorrhiza; assembly: GCF_028751815.1. Classification (NCBI taxonomy): domain Eukaryota; kingdom Viridiplantae; phylum Streptophyta; class Magnoliopsida; order Lamiales; family Lamiaceae; genus Salvia; species Salvia miltiorrhiza. The sequence continues at coordinate 400,082 of NW_026651440.1, read as the reverse complement.
TCGAGTGTATATACGTCTGAAAAGCCAAAGTGCCCGGCTCAGGCAACGGGGCAACCCTCGGATAAGGATAAAAGGGCACATACTGTATCTGAGGCTCAACAGAAACAATCGGCTATGCCGACTCAACAGGTGGCAATGGCAAAGGTGCCGTTGCCAGACAAATCCCAAGGCGGTAACTCAGCGCTGGGAAAAGGAATAAGGGATAGAAATGCAAACGGGTCATGCTCTACCACTGGAGAGTACGCCTCGAAGACCATTGACTCTGAAACATCCAGCTCAAAAGAAACTGGAATCGGATCAGCTGGGGGTAGAGGGCAATCGAAAACGGCCCCTCGGGAAGTGGGGGCACAACAACAAGCTCCCTTCCCTGGGCTGGTCCCTCAGACTCTCCATACGGCGGTGAAGGTGGCTCGCCATAAGCAAGGTAGCGGTGGCTCAACGTCGCGATGAAACCACGAAAATCGGTGCTCACCAACCGCCCTAACTCAGTCCTCCTGATATACTGCGGCACCAGCGAAGCTGCCCAGTCTCGCCACTCGGGTGGCAGCTGTGGAATCAGGCGAGTGATGGCCTCAGCCTCCTCAATCCCGTGGATACTAGCCTCCCACCAACGACGGTGGTAATGCGCTAGAAACTCTCCAAAAGTATCGCCCTCGCTATATCGTCGTTGTATCGCTGCCTCCTCTCGACTTCATCCTCGTTTGGTACGGTAGGGCATCGGCTATACTAGCCTCAACATCTCTCCTCGTATTCCACATCAACTGCCTCGTACCAGAATTCATCATCTCAAACAATTTCGTTATTAAAACAATACATGACTCATTAGTGAATCAAACTCAGCTCTCAACAGGAAAGCAACAAGAAACAACATCAACCTCTTACCTCGTTAAGCCGGAGGAGATGGGGTGCTGGGGTTTCGTTTCGAACTGACTCTCTCAAACTAGCCTAAGAATTCAAATTAGACTAGTACTCAATTTTAAAAGAGTAGAAACAATCAAAGGTTCAACTCAGTCAAGCAATAGACTCAGAGCAGACGACGTGCTCTGATACCACCCTGTCGCAGCCCGATTCCCGACACTAGTGATAGTGGGGTACGAGTATCGATACGACTATTTTTAAAAGAATAAAAGATAAGAAGAATAGGTCGAACATCAAGCGGAAGCTCGCATCAAAAGGTGTTAAGGAAATTATCATAAATGAACCCAAGGGTAATTTCGTCAATGTCGTTATAACTTTTTAATTATCAGGAATTTCAAAATCAAAAACAAAACGGGTATCGCTCATTTTTCGTAAGGAAGCATAATTTGCAGAGTATCGCAGCAAGAGGCGAACCGATTATATGTATGAAGACACATAACCGTGAGTGTATCGCTTGATCTCAAAAGAAACTAAGTAATTCAAACATCAAGACTCTATCGTCAAAATAGAAATACGATAAAGTAAATACATCCTTCAACAATTCCCCACCAGCACCAGACCAATCTCGCTCCTCGCTTAGCCTGCACATTTAGAAATACATGCAGGGCGTGAGTACATAATACTCAGTGGGCAAACGCCGAAAAACAAGAAAGATGCTCTTAGAGCTATAGGTTTGAGGCTTGCCACATCTCAGCAATACACAGAAATAAGTTAGTATTAAATGAGTCTGTGCATGCAGTTTTCATAATCATGACATCATAAGTAAACGACTGCAGTCAAAGATCTCAACATGTATGTACCACATCTACAATTCATCATCATCAAAGGTACTGAGAAGTAGGCCTCCCTCTCAAGTACCGTGACCGGCCGACCCGAAGACGGCTCACAGTCACCTCTGTGCACAAAATCCCGCTTGTGGCAGGACCGAATTCGTCTCATCAGTAGAGGGTAACATACAAGCTCAACATCAAAAATTGGCAAGTCAAACAGTTCTCAAATATCATTTAACTCAAATCATTTGTTAATCTCATAACATCATTATATCATCAAATCATCTTAGAAAGTTCGAATAATATATTTATACTCAAATTATTGCCCACCTGAAGACCTTACTCAAAAACTCCCGTCAAAGCGGAGTTACTTACTTCCCTGCTCTGCCCGTGTCTTCAGGGATCATCGTCATCATCGTAGGTTCATGTCATAAAATGAATCTCGATTAGAAACTCAACGACAAAAACTCATGCCTTAACTCATGTTTTATCTCACATTCTATCTCCTTAATCAACTCTATATAACTCTTCACTCATCTCAAATCCTTAAGTCCAAGGATAGGTTTCAAGAAAATCATGGTTCTAAGTCTCGATTTATCACTCATATAAGGCTCGTCTAATCTCATTCAAACACTTAGGCAACACAATCACATAAGGCACATAAGAAAATACCATCAAACATCATCAAGACATGTTCTGTTTTTACACAGACTCGACTTCAAACTTTAACAAGTTCTGACTCCGAGATCCCCTGGATTCCAGAATCATACCAAAAGAAAGGTATTTGAGTCTAGTTTCATTTAAAAAAAAGTAGAGTCAGAAACTCCAAGTGGTTTGGGAGATATGACTGTTTTACTACAGTCTACCATATTCGGCAGTTTTGAGCAATCGAAAAGTTTGATTTTTCAAAAATAGTAAACGTTGTCAAACTGCGCTCAAATTTGGTGGATATCTAGCCCATACAGTAAGGTTGATACCATAAAAATTTGGAAATCTAAATCATACAGGAAGTCACTGAAATGAATGACTTTGTCCCCTGTTCTCTGAAATTCCCGGCAGAAATGTGCAGATTTGGTTTTGCATTTTATAAAAATAGTAAATCAAGTCCAAATGACTTGAAATTTTACAGAGGTGCTCAAGACTCATGTAGGGACATTCTGTAAAATTTTCAAAGCTTTTTGACATCAACAAACCGTCGATCACAGTAGGTCAGTAGCCTACGAAAAATCATCAAAAACTCATCTCAAACTCTTAAATGCTCAATTCAACATTCCTTCAAGGAAAACCAATCAAAGCTCAATTTAAACACATATAACACTCAAAAACATTCAAAAACATTAAAATACTCATCATACTCAAATTAACTCTCCTCTTTTACATCTTAACTCAAATCTCAAGGGAAACGTTTCTACAAACGTATCAATGAAATCCTCTTTTCAATTTCATGCTCAAAAACACTCAATCATTCAAAAATGATCATTTACATCATAAAACTCATTCTTCACATATTTACTCCCTTTTTATCATGTAAACTATATTTTATAGAAAAAAATCCATGTATCACATAAAACTCTCAACAAAACAAGGATAAAGTTCACATGATGATCATAGGGCAAATAAATCTCATTTCACCAAATATCAAACTCACATCATACAAGGACTCAAAACTCATATCAACTAGACTTAGTCAAAATTTTACTTAGCCTATAATAGACTTAATCAAATATACAAAAACACTACTATCTTGCTTAAAAACATATATCTCAAGCAAAAACACTTAAATAACACATAGACTAAAAGTCCTAATTTTTGCAAAACTAACTCTTTGAAATTTTTACAAACTCATATGAATCTTTAATCTACTTATAGATCTTTTATTTTTAACCAATTAATCTCACATCAAAACCATCAATTTACATATAAGGGCATATATACACATATCCCTAATTTGTAGTAAACTAACTCACATCAAAAACTCCAATTGACATCATATACCCAAATTAATCCATCAATCATCATCATATACATCTCATAGACTCATTTACAACATCAATTCATCAATTAACTCCTTGACTCAAAAGTTCCCCTTTTTTGGGTAAACTAACTTCCATCAAAGTTTCACATCTTAAGGCACATATTTCACAACATATATCAAACATCAATACACATCACATAACTCTCATTTTTCACCCCAAATCATGAAAAGAAAAAGAAAAATTTTTGTAGGGGTGAAGACCCATTTTTCGAAAATTATAGAAATAGGGAAGGGGTGATTTTCTTGCTTCATTTCAAGAATACTCACATACAAACTCATACAAGTCTAATCTATAAATATAGAGATTACTTACTCAAGTTCTTCACCAAAACTCAAACTTTCTCTCTCTAGTCTTGAAGCCTTCCTTCAAGGATTCTCTTGAATTCAAGTTAATAGGATGTGTTTATGGAGGATTTAAGTAGTGATTTATGTGTTTGGCATACTTGGGTGAAGCTTCGAAGGTTTCATCAATGGAGGAAAATGGTGGAAAGTAGAGAGATGAAGGGGAGAGAGAGATGGTCGAATGTAGTGAGGGAGAGAGGGGTTTGGCTTTGCAAGATTGTCTTTGATCTTGCAATCTTTAAAGAGATTTGCAAATCTTAAAGAATATTTGCTAATTAATGGATGATCTCCCTCTCACTCTAATCTCTCTCTAATCTCTACACTCTCATCTCTACTCTCTCTCAATAGTATACTCTCAATCTCTACTCTCTCAACTCCATACTTAGTCATTTAAGACATATAACATATGGTATGGGAAATTAAATAAAGTGTGTGAAAGGTGATTAAATAAAAATCACAAAAACTATGGAAATGTCATTCATTAATAAAATACCATAGTATAATTATTCATGTGACCAAAATAATAATTATAGCACTATTATTAGTGCACTCGCTCAATTATAATATTCCTCTTCGTAGGAAAAATAATTTAAAAAAAATTATGCTTGGAAAAATTTTCATAAACCGGCATCATTCGATTTCTCGATAAAAATAAACCATACTTGCTTTGGAAATTTAATCAAAATTCCAAGTGCTAAGATCTCAAATAAAAATCATAACAACTTGGTCATAAAGACACACGTCACAAAATCACATAATCACTCAGTCACGTAAATTCACATATCATCACATCAAAGCAGTCGGCAGACACAAACAAGCTAGACGTCTCTCAGACCGACTCTATTTATCAAGATTCTCACTCTTTCTTTCTCGACTCTATTTCCAACTCATTATTCCTATTTTCTTAATAGGACAGTCAATCTCTGATATCTCAGTATCCGGTATCTCTATTCCCGGTAGTTGGAAATAAAATAAAATCTCAGCTCAATTCAATCAGCATCTCTATCTCAACTCATTTCTCAAATTTCATCACTCTAATTCCATCATCGGTTTATTCACTCGTATCTCTATTTAAAAGACAACTGTCTTATCTACTCAGAAAAAAAAGTAGTCTCGTATTTCGACATCTCAGTATTCTCAATAGTGTTAAGACACTATCTCACAACATAGGAAAAGTACGGGGTGTTACATGAGGCTAGTGGGAGCAGTAAAGCCAAAGTTGATGGCCCTACCGGCGGCGTGAACAAGCCAACGGCCAAGGGAAAGTGCGGCAAGGTTGGGCATTGGAAGAAAGATTGTCCAGTGCTCAAGGCAAAGGGACAAGGTACGTCACAAGTTTTGGTAACAGAAACATGTTTAGCTTCGTTTTCTACTCATTCGTGGGTAGTGGATACGGGGGCAACTGACCATGTTTGTTACACCTTGCAGGGCTTCAAGCCAACAAGGGAACTGGCAAGTGATGAGATCACCATCTCCATGGGCAATGCGTCGAAGGTCGCAGCTGTTGCTATTGGAGATTTATCTTTATGTTTTGGTGATGACATTTTAGTTTTGAGAGATATTTTATATGTGCCGGAGTTTCGGCGGAACATAATTTCTGTTTCAAAGTTGTTTTTGAATGGATATTCTGTTACTTTTGATGGGGGTGTCTCTATCATGAGAGATAACAAGATTATTTGTTCTGGAATTTTGAACAACTCTCTCTATACTATTACATGTCCAATGAATAATTCTGTCCATGTTGCATCTACATCACAAATCTTTCCTAATCCGAATAAGAGGAAGTATTATTCTCATGAACAATATACGCATGCGTGGCACCTAAGGTTAGGCCACATCAATCTAAACAGGATCCAAAGGCTCGTTTCAAGTGGAATCTTGAAAGACTTTCAAGCTGTTCCATTTAGAACCTGCGAATCCTGTATAGAAGGAAAGATGACGGCAAGGCCTTTTAAGGCCAAGGGGAATAGGGCATCGCATGTGTTAGAATTGATTCATTCTGACTTGTGTGGACCGATGTCCACAAAGGCTCGTGGAGGGTATGAGTATTTCGTCACTTTTATTGACGATTATTCAAGATATGGGTATGTTTACCTACTTCGCTACAAGTCTGAATGCTTTGAGAAATTCAAAGAATTCAAGGCGGAAGTGGAGAAGAAGTTGGGTAAATCTATCAAGTCATTGCGGTCTGATCGCGGTGGCGAATACCTCGGAAACGAATTCTTGCAATACTTGTCAGATTCTGGGATTACATCCCAATTGACTGCACCTGGTACTCCCCAACAGAATGGTGTAGCGGAGAGAAGAAATAGAACTCTTTTGGAAATGGTGCGATCTATGATGAGTTATGCATCGTTGCCTATTTCGTTTTGGGGATATGCCTTGGAAACAGCGGCTTACATGCTGAATCTAGTGCCGTCCAAATCTGTGCCTAAGACTCCCATTGAACTATGGTCAGGTCGAATACCTAGCCTGAGCCATGTGAGGATATGGGGTTGTCCTGCATACGTGCTTGACAAAGAGGCAAGAAAGTTGGATCCTAGATGCGAGGTAATGCTGTTTGTAGGATATCCAAAAGAAACGAAAGGTGGTTATTTTTATAATCCTAAGGATCAGAAAGTGGTTGTTAGCACCAACGCACGATACTTGGAACAGGATTTTATAAATAATCACAAGTCTAAGTCCGAGATTGTCCTTCAAGAAATCGAAGGCAATGGACAGGCGAATCCATCACCCCAGCCAAGTGTGCAAGTGAATGCACCACAGGACACTGCACAAACCATTGTCACAGCTGTACCACCACCGCTTCGTCGTAGTGGGAGGGTTGTAGTTTAACCCGATCGATTTATGTTCTTGGGAGAATCTTCGGATCTACTTCCTGTTGATGAACAAAAGGATGTCGACCCTGATAACTATAGACAAGCGATGAAAGACCAAGATGCAGATTCTTGGTACGAGGCCATGGTTTCTGAGATAGAATCCATGGGTGCTATGGATGTATACGAGAAGACCGAACTACCAGATGGCTTTTTAGCTATAGGTAGTAGGTGGGTATACAAGAGAAAGAGAGATTCGGATGGCGAAGTCGCAGCTTTCAAAGCTAGACTGGTGGCGAAAGGTTATACCCAGGAACAGGGTATAGATTATGATGAGACCTTCTCGCCGGTTGCCATGCTCAAGTCTATCCGAATACTCCTTGCCATAGCAGCCCACATGAACCTTGAGATTTGGCAAATGGATGTCAAGACCGCTTTCCTAAACGGTTTCCTTGAAGAAGGAAGGGACATCTATATGCAGCAACCTGAAGGGTTTGTGAAGAAGGGCGAAGAGCATCTTGTGTGGAAGCTTAAGAAGTCCATTTATGGACTTAAGCAAGCTTCGAGGTCATGGAACAAACGTTTTGATGAGGTCATTAAATCCTATGGATTTACTCGTTGTGAGAACGAAAGTTGCGTGTACCGTTTAGATGCCAATGGTGACGTGGTTTTCCTTGCACTTTATGTAGATGATATCCTCCTCATTGGCAACAATGTTGAGCTATTATCGGACATAAAGAAGTGGTTATCCGAACAGTTTCAAATGAAAGACTTAGGAGATGCAGCGTACATCCTGGGGATCAAGGTCGTTCGTGATCGCCAGAAAAGGATGTTGAGCTTATCTCAAGCGTCTTACATTGATACTGTGATTGCTCGTTTTAGCATGCAAAATGCCAAGAAAGGCTTGCTACCTTTTAGACATGGCATTCCTCTGTCTAAGGACATGTGTCCTAAGACGCCTAGTGAGGTTGAGGAGATGAGGAAGATACCCTATGCTTCCGCTGTAGGTAGCCTCATGTATGCGATGCTATGCACGAGACCTGATATTTGCTATGTCGTTGGCATGGTTGCAAGATATCAGTCGAACCCTGGACCAGGACACTGGACTGCGGTAAAGCATATTCTCAAGTACCTGAAACGGACTCGAGATTATAGGCTAGTTTACCAGTCAGACAGTCTATTTCCTTTGGGTTACACCGATTCGGATTTCCAGGCTGACCGGGATGAGAAGAGATCTACCTCTGGTTATGTGTTTACCTTGGGAGGTGGAGCCGTATCATGGCGGAGTGCAAAGCAGAAGTGCATTGCAGACTCCACCATGGAAGCCGAGTATGTAGCTGCTTCGGAAGCTGCTAAGGAGGCTGTATGGTTCCGGAACTACCTCTTGGATCTAGGAGTGGTCCCTAATTTGCCTAAGAGTATCATAATTTATTGTGATAACTCGGGTGCAGTGGCAAATTCTAAGGAACCCAGGAGCCACAAGGCGTCAAAACACATAGAGAGAAAGTACCACATCATACGAGAAATCGTAAACAGAGGAGATGTGCTAGTAGAAAAGATTGATACATTGGAGAACCTAGCTGATCCTTTCACGAAAAGCTTACCGCAAAAGACCTATGAGAAGCATGCTCGAGGGATGGGATTGCGGTTGATGCCACCCACTTAGAGAAAAACTTTCAGTATAAGTGGGAGAGATGAAGTGAAGTTTGTAATAGCTAGTATTTAGACACATTGTATACTAAAAGTTTTGCTTTAGTATAAGTGGGAGATTGTTGGATTTGTATACTGAAAGCAAGAACTTTATGCTTGTATACAATGATTCCTGTTATTCACTATTCTTATCTCCTATCTGATTGTGTTCATGATTGCATATGTATGTTCTTTATCTCTGTATAAGTAGATTATATGGTGTGTTGTAGATCACAGAAGACCATATAATTGGAATAACCTTAAGAGATATAATATGATCACAGCCGAAATAACTCTAGGACAAGTTATTGGTTTAGGCTGCAGTATAGATGGAAGTAGTTTGTCTTGGCTACTTGTCTATATTGGTACGTCATTACGTATTGATAGGACCAACAGTTGAGATGTATTCTTCTATCTGACTTAAGTGAAGAATCAAGATCTCGGTGACTCATAAATCTTAATACTAATAAGTATTCAGATATATATGTTAATTCGTATATCACTTTGACTTACTATGGGCGAGAGTTAAATACTAACTCGAGTACTCTGTATCTTGGGTGATAGCGGTTAATATATGATATTTGATTATCTGTATTAGTACCCGTATCCGGCATAGGATAATGACATCCCCTTAAGGAGCTCAATAAGGTTTATTGCGCTAAACCCTGCAGGTTGATTAAGTTCAGGCGCAATAATAAAGATTGAGTGGTACTGCTTAAGGAATTATTAAGAGATTAATTAATTTAAGCTGTCAGAGCTCTAATTAATTAATGGATGTCGGATATTTTAAATACGGAGATTTAATAAGTCTAAATAGAAGCCCCGACTCATCACCGGCAATAAAGGGGTAAGTCAGTATCGGTTCTCTAGTGGAATGAACTGATATTTATAAATTAATTATGGTCTGGGCTGACCATAGATAAATTAATTTATTTGAGGCCCATCTTTATTCCTTGTATCTGGTCCCTGGGCTGGCCCAATGTCTCCTAGCCCAAGTAGGGCAGAAGTCGCCAATCACAAAGAAAGAAGCGCCCCCTACGTATTTTATTATTATAAAATACAGCTGTCAGCTCTCAGGAAAATACACTGATAAAAATTATGGTTTTTGAGAGCAGAGGGAGGCGCAGAAAACGTGAGAGGCTTTTCTGTCTTGGGAATTTCCATAGCTCGTTGTCCATCCAACGTTGGGAATTGAGCGGGATACAGTCGAGAAGATCAGAGCTGGAGTCTGAATCATTCGACACGATCATCAATCATCTGTGCATCCGATTCTCAAGTAAGTTTTCCTAACACCTATGTGCAGCTGTTAAATTCATAGGAGCATGTTAGGAATTAATCGTTGTATGATGAATTAATAATAACCAAGAAACGATCATCGGGCAATCGAGTATTAATTCAATTTAATATTCCTTCACAGCAGCCCCGCCAACAACCGCCACACCAGCAGCAACACCAACACCAGCACCAACAGCGCCAACAGCAACAGAAACAGCCACAACAACTGCCGCAGCAGGCAAGAGCCTTTGCTATCACCCAAAACCAGCCCGAGAAAAACCAGGGAAACCTGGCAGGTATGGGCAAGCTTAAAGGTTTTTCCATTATGATTCTGTTCGATACTGGTGCCTCGCATTCTTTTATTTCTGCCCCTTGCGTAGATACCTTAGAAATCGAATCAGAACGAGCTAAGTGTGCCTTAAGAATCACTACACCCTCAGGAGAAAGATCTACTACCACTCATGTTTGCTCGAACGTAGAATTTGAAATGGGAGAACTTAAGATGGTAGCGAACAATCTTAATATTCTACTCATGTGGGACGTAGATATGATCTTAGGAATGGACTGGTTAGCCGAGAATTACGCCACTATCCTTTGTAACGAACGAAAAATTTCTCTTCGACCACCTGGAAAAGAACCGACAGAATTTCACGGCATCGGTATGAAGAAAAGAGTACCAGTGATATCCGCTTTGCAAGCCAGAAAGGAGATGATGAAGGAAGGAAGCACAGCTTATCTCGTCTACCTAAACGGAGAAGCTAGTAATGACAAGAGGGTAGAAGATGTAGCAATAGTACGAGACTTTCCAGAAGTTTTTCCAGAAACATTGCCAGGACTACCTCTAGATAGACAACTAGATTTCACCATTGACCTAGAACCTAGATCTGCCCCAATATCAAAGGCACCGTACAAGATGGCCCCAAAGGAATTACAAGAATTGAAGGTGCAACTACAAGAACTCTTGGACTTGGGTTTCAGCAGGCCCAGTGTCTCGCCTTGGGGAGCGCCTGTACTCTTTGTCAAAAAGAAAGATGGAAACATGAGGATGTGCATTGACTATAGAGAGTTGAACAAACTGACGCTTAAAAACAAATACCCTCTCCCTAGGATAGATGATTTGTTTTACCAACTCAAGGGATCCAGTGTGTTCTCAAAAATAGATTTAAGGTCTGGGTACCACCAGCTGAAGATCAGACCAGAGGATGTACTCAAGACCGCTTTCCACACAAGATATGGTCACTATGAATTCGTTGTCATGCCATTTGGTCTAACCAATGCGTCGGCAGTATTCATGGACCTCATGAATCGAGTTTTCCATCCATACTTAGACAAATTCGTCTTATTATTTATAGATGATATCCTCATCTATTCTAAGAATGACCTAGAGCACGAAAAACATTTGAGAATCGTCCTGGAGACGTTAAAGACGGAGAAGTTGTTCGCCAAATTCAGCAAGTGCGAATTTTGGCTGAAGGAAGTAATGTTCCTAGGACACATCGTGTCAGTAGATGGAATCAAGGTAGACCCCGCCAAGGTGCAAGCAGTGCGCGAGTGGAAATCACCAACCACCCCTAATGAAATTCGGAGTTTCTTAGGTTTAGCGGGATACTACCGGAGATTCATCGAAGGATTCTCTAAGATAGCAAGGCCAATGACGCAGTTACTTCGCAAAGGAATCGCGTATAAATGGACCGACGAGTGTGAAGCCAGCTTCCAAGAGCTGAAGAGGAAATTGACAACTGCACCAGTGCTAGCAGTTCCAGCAGCCGATAAAGAATACGTGATCTTCACAGACGCTTCCAAAAATGGGCTAGGTTGCATGTTGATGCAGGAAGGGAAGGTCATCGCCTACACTTCGTGACAACTAAGGCCACATGAGTTGAACTACCCCACTCATGACCTAGAACTGGCAGCAATTGTGCATGCTTTGAAGATTTGGAGACACCATCTATACGGAGTTAGATGTGAAATCTTCACTGATCACAAAAGCCTTAAGTACTTTTTCGAGCAAAAAGACCTGAACATGAGACAGAGGAGATGGCTCGAGCTCGTGAAGGATTACGATTGCGGTATCAATTACCACCCAGGGAAAGCTAACGTAGTAGCTGATGCTTTAAGTCGTAAAACTCAATCCGAGTTAGGACTTCTTCTCACTCAAGAGGACACGCTTGTGAGGGATTTTGACAGATTAAAGATAGAAGTGGTTCAGCCACCAGCAACGACAAGAGCAATTATTGCAACTCTGATAGCCGCCCCAGACCTCAGGGGAAGGATCATCAGTGCCCAGAGAGCAGACGAGGGCTTGGAAAAAGTTCGACTCAAGATCCGAACAGGCACGCCCGGAGGCTATCAAGAGGCAACGGATAACGCCGTTCTTTTGAGGGAAGGTTGTGTGTACCCCGCAACGAGGAACTCAGAAACGAGATCATGAGTGAAGCTCATGACACGCCCTATACCGCTCATCCCGGGAGTACCAAAATGTACCAAGATCTGAAACAGAAGTTTTGGTGGGATGGGATGAAGCGAGATATAGCCTCGTTTGTAGAGCGCTGCCTTGCATGCCAGCAAGTGAAAGCTTTACATCAACGACCATATGGGAAATTACAGCCTTTGGAAATTCCAGAATGGAAGTGGGAGCACATAGCGATGGATTTCGTGACGGGGTTACCCAAGACGAATAGGGGCAACACAGCCATTTGGGTAATAGTAGATCGTCTCACGAAGTGCGCTCATTTTATACTGATTCCAATTACCCATGGATCGGAGAAGCTAGCCAAACTGTACATCCGTGAGATTGTACGGCTACACGGAATACCAATATCCATTACTTCGGATAGATATTCAAAATTTACTTCTAGATTTTGGATCAGCTTGCAGAAAGAGTTAGGAACGAGATTAAACTTTAGCACCGCATTCACCCACAAACCGATGGACAGTCGGAAAGGACAATTCAGACCCTTGAAGATATGCTAAGGACATTGGTGCTAGACCGAGGAGGAAGTTGGGAATCAGTGCTGCCACTGATCGAATTCGCCTACAACAACAGTTACCAGGCGACCATTGATATGGCACCTTACGAGGCGCTTTATGGAAGGAAGTGTAGATCACCACTTTACTGGGATGAAGTGGGTGAAAGAAAAATCCTAGGGCCAGATGCAGTAACCGAGATGATCGAGACCATCCGCCAGATTAGAGCAAGAATTAAGGAGGCCTAGGACAAACAGAAGTCTTATGCTGATACCCGACGAACCGAACTACAATTTCAGATTGGAGACAAGGTTTTCCTTAAAGTATCACCCTCGAAAGGGATCGTTAGATTCGGTGTTAAGGGTAAGTTGAGACCCCGTTTTGTAGGACCTTATGAGATCCTTGAAAGAATAGGTCCCGTAGCATATAGGTTGGCACTGCCACCTAGCTTAGGAAACATCCACGATGTGTTCCACGTATCACAGTTGAGACGGGCCCCAAACACGTGATCCACCAAGAGTAAATGATCCTTAACCCTGACTTGACGTACGAGGAAAGACCTGAAGCCATCTTAGACCGAAAGGTGCAAGAGTTAAGGAATAAATCGATCACGTCAGTCAAAATACTATGGAGACACCATGGACCTGAAGAAGCGACGTGGGAACTTGAGGACCAAATGAAAAAAAAATACCCAGAACTTTTCACGTAGATATGCAAATTTCGGGACGAAATTTTTGTTAAGAGGGGTAGGATGTGACAACCTGCCCTTATATCAGTGTTTAATTCCAGTTTTTGTGTGTTTGATTCCAGTATTGTGTGTTTATTTATCTATCTGCCAGTAATTGAAGCACTTTATGATTTCAGCTATGTTTATGAATTTCGCATTTTTGGAGACAGAGTCACTACACTAACAGTATGCTTTATTTATCTTCGCGTGTTTAAGACCGCGATGAGAAACTTGAGTTGTTGAATAATTATTATTCAGAGTATAACCAACTTAGCTAAGTTGTGTTATTTATCATGATGGAGTTTAGTTCACATTGTTACTTAAGTCGTGAATTATTTCCGACTTTGAAGCTAATTAAATCTACGGATTTAATTTAAGTATTAGAATGACGAACGAATTAAATCTACGGATTTAATTTAGCAAGTATCGATTTTAGCAGAAACGCGGAACCAGTATTTCTAATACTGAGAGAGACCGACACTGAAGGATTATACTTAGTTCTTTCCTTTTTAAATTACACCACCGCCCACGCCACCCTATCCGCCACCTGCTAATGCCACATGTAAGGAAAAGAAGGAAAAAGGGGAGAAAGGAAAAGGTGGATAAGGTGCTGCAGCAACAGCCATTGGCTGAGCAGCCGAAAGGCCTCCCACGCAAGCTGCAGCAGCAGCAGCTCTCCTCCCATTGGCCGGGTAGCCGAAAAGCCGCACGTCAAGACTGCAGCAGCAGCTCCTCCCATTGGCTGGGAAATCGAAAGGCCTCACGCCACCTCACCTGCTGCACCCTATCTCAGCCTATGCTCTCCCTTCGGCACTCAAGTGCACACAGCCGAGATCTTCCTGTAAATTCACTCTTCAATCCTTGAGCCACCCCTTTCTCCATTTCAAAACACTTAGAAATTTCAGCAGCAACAGCAAGAAGTTCATCTCTCTCGACGCCTTGTACGAAGGGGAGTGGATCGAGATTCTTGCTTTCAACTTGAACAAGGTAAAAACTTGGCTTATCTTTCCTCCCTTCGCCATGATTCTTTCCACCTATTTTCAACCTAAGAACAGCAGCCATTTCATTTCCAGTTTGCACCTCGACGCTCGAAAAAGAGAGAAACCATCATTCTTTACCCGACCAAAGCACGCTATATCCAGGTAATCTTCGACCCTTGTTGCTACTCCAATCAGCATGCATCACACTCCAGAAATCATGTTCTATGGGCTGTAAACGAATGAACAAAAAGCATGTTAAGTTACGACTTGTTAGAATCTATAACTTGAGACCTTGATGAACGACGAGAACTTTAGCTTTAAACGTAGACGAACATAGAAAATCACAGCATGCTCACATAGGTAGAGTTTAAGGTTTGTATACGAGTGAGAATAGAGGCGAGATAAGAACGGAGAATTCTGGTTTTGGAAAACTGGAGTCCCCATCGCTCTTCCCAGAGCAGAGAAATGGCCTGAGGAATGGCCGGAGAAATGGCCAGAGGAATGGCCAGAGGAATGGCCAGACCAGGGGAGTCGAGGCGCCAGAGGAGACGAGGCGCCAGAGGAGACGAGGCGCCAAAGGAGTCAAGGCGCCAGAGGAATCGCGTCGCCAGAGAAATCGCCTCGCCAGAGGAATCGCGTCACCAGAGAAATCGCCTTGCCAGAAAAATCGCGTCGCCAGAGAAATCGCGTCGCCAGAGGAATCGCCTCGCTAGAGGAATCGCTTCGCCAGAGGAATCGCGTCGCCAGAGAAATCGCTTCGCCAGAGGAATCACGTCGCCAGAGGAATCGCTTTGCCAGAGACACCGCCTCGCTAGAGGAATCGCTTCGCCAGAGGAATCACACCGCCAGAGGAATCACCTCGCTAGAGGAATCACCTCGCCAGAGGAATCACCTCGTCAGAGGAATCACTTCACCAGAGGAATCGTTCCTCGCCAGAGAAATCACTTTCATTAGAGAAATCGTTCCGCCTCGAGGAATCACTTCGCCGCAGAGCTAACTCAGCCAGAGCTGACTTAGAGGCCAGGGCTGACCTCCAGAGCAGAGAGCGAAGAAGCAGAGCGGACCGCGAGAGAGAGAAGAGAACCTAGGGTGTTTCAATCTTTGTTATTTTATTCCCTTGCTTACACAAAGAGGGATTATTATGCTTTACTGATAGTTTAGAACGCCCTAATGAGAACGAATCAATGTAGTTAATCACTTAACTTCATGGGACGGAACCTAGTTGGGTTAATTGGTTAATGGAAAGGAATATGAGCCATGCATAATTGCATTACGCATCCTCATTTATGTTAGAATTCCCGCGGACTAAGACCTTACGTTATTTTTCTTTCCGAATCAAGGTTGAACGCAAGAGTCTAAGGCTTAGTCGTGAGTCGCCACTACCAGGTGGGCTTTCTTACGAAAACTAAAACCATATTATAGAATTGTTATGACTTTATGCTTATGATTTTGAATAATATTGTCAATGCCTAAATGCTTTATGTTTTGTTATTAATTACCTATCTGATGCTAATCGAATTCGGATTCTGGATGGGACCGCAAATCCCTTCGGAATTAGTGTACACCCTTGTGATCGTGAGTCATCTAGCGGGTTGGCCGATCATAGTGTCCGCAGAGGGAGGCCTACCTCTCGGCACGAGTTACTGATATGGTGATTAATGATATTAAAATGGCGGCTCGAGATATTTATGAAATAAATGATAGTTTTGGTAAATACGAGTCTTTAAAGGAAAACCCTCGTATCTTACTACCTATGAGAGGCTTGACAATAAAATGTTATGTATGTATGTATATTTCAGCAAGTGTCCACTAAGTACTTCCGTACTTAGCCCTGCATATATTTCTAAATGTGCAGGTTGAGCTGTGATCGGGGATGTAGTGTGCAAGCGGAGCTTAGTCAATCTAGGACGAGAACTTCAGAGCAGAGTATATGTCTTCATACATATACTCGAGTTGATGTTTTTCCGATGCGTACACTGATTTTGCTAAGTTATCATGTCATTTATCAAACAATATGTATTATTCAACAATGTTTTCAAACTCTTCAAGTACCCTCTTGGATAATTATGTACGGCCCCCTTTCGGCCCTTGATTAATATCTAGTCATTCCGTTTGTTTCCTTTATATATAGTCGAGTCATCAAGAAGCTTAATACGCCCCCCCTGTGGCCCTCGTAAATGTTTAGTTATTTCCATTGTTCCCCTTATCCAAGGTCGAGTCTTCAAGAAGCCAAGCATGCCCCCCTTTCTAATCCCGCTCCTAAATCCCCTCCCCTTGTCGCGGGTTCACCGAGTTTGCTATCCTTAGCAGGCGCGGCCGTGACATGCCATCAGACGTATGTGGTGACTGAAGGAATCTTAAACTTAATTAATACTCGATTTGACCGAGGATCGTCTCTTGGAATATCTTAATTCACCATACATCGATTAAACCTAGCATGCTCCTATTAAATTAAGTGCTGCACCTTGGAGTTAGAAATACCTAAAGAATTCCTAAGAATTCATCAATTAGTCGCTGAACAGGTCAGCCAACTTCAAACCTTCGTTTTAAGCCTCAAACATCCTCCAATCGTATTTTGTCTAGAAACATGACTTCTTCCTTTTCAAAAGAACTTTCCGTGGCCACCTGTTTCATTCAAATCCGAATTCCGTAGAGGAAGTTATGGCCGTTCTTCGAAAACTGCCAGAACTTGATTTCCTGCGAAAAATTGACTCCAGCTCAGATCTTTTGAACTGTATCCGGCTCAGTTCTCAAAGTTGGATGGACAACGAACTATGATAACTCCCACAAAGAATTCGACCACCTAGAAATCGGCGCCCCCTACTGCTCTCTATAAAAACCTAATTTTGTGTGTCTTGTGTGTCTTATTCAGAGAACATATAGCTGTATTTATAGACAAAACACAGTCCTAGGGCTCCAATAACTGTACTAGGCATCCCTTACTCATTATTGGGCTCAGGAGACTTTGGGCCAGTCCAGGGATCAGATACAAGAAATAAAGATGGGCCTCTAATGAATTAATTCTTATGATCAACTCAGATCATAATTAATTCATAAGTGTTAATTCATTCCACTAGAGAATCAATACTGACTTACCCCTTTATTACCGGTGATAAGTCAGGGCTTGTATTTAGATTTATTAAATCTCCGTATTTAAAATATCCGACATCCATTAATTAATTAGAGCTCTGACAGCTTAAATTAATTAATGTCTTTGTAATCCTTAAGCAGTACCACTCAAACCTTATTATTGCACCTGAACTTAATCAACCTGCAGGGTTTAACGCAATAAACCTTATTAAGCTGCTTAAGGGAATATCATTATCCTATACCGGATACAAGTACTAATACAGATAATCAAATATCATATATTGACCGCTATCACCCAAGATACAGAGTACTCAAGTTAATATATAACTCTCACCCATAATAAATCAAAGTGATACACGAATCAACATATATATCTGAAATCTTATTAGTATTAAGATTCTATTAAGTCACCGAGATCATGATTCTTCACTTATGTCACATAGAAGAATACATCTCACTGTGATCCTATCAATACGTTATGACGTACCAGTATCGACAAATAGTCAAGACAAACTATTTCCATCTATACTGCAGCCTAGACCAACGACTTGTCCTAGAGTCATCTCGGCTGTGATCTATTTATATCTCTTAAGTTTATTCCAAATATATGACCTTCTGTGATCCGTTAATCACCATATAATCAACTTATATAGAGATAAAGGACATAAACATGCAATCATGAACACAATCAGATAGGAGATAAAATAGTGAACACAAGAATCATTGCATACAAGCATAAAACGTTCTTGCTTTCAGTATACAAATCCAACAATTTCCCACTTATGCTAAAGCAAACTTTTAGTATACAATGCGTCTAAAAACCAATCACCTAACACTTCTCCCACTTATACTTAAAGTTTCCTAAGTGGGTGGCCTCAATCGCATTCCCATCGTTCAATGACCATTTGGGATAAGCCTTTTGTGAAAAGATTAGTAGGTTTCTCCAATATGTGAGAATTTATTCTATGAGCACATAACCTCGATTTATGAATAATCGTATAATTTGGTACTTACTCTCCATGTGTTTGACCCCTTGTGGTTCATGGATTCCTTAGAGTTTGCAACTGCACTTGAGTTATCACGAAGGTGATCCTCTCACGCAAACTAGAAATTACTCTTAGATCCTAGAGGTAGTGGTCAAACCAAAAGATTTTACCTCCCAAGGAAAACACATAGCTCGAGGTAATTATTCTTTGTTCCGGTCAGCCTGGAAATCCGAAACCGTATAATCCAAAAAAGAACTAAACTGTCTAACTGGTAAACTATCCTTATTCTCTAGTCAGGGACTTGAGAATATAATTTACCACAGTTCAGTGTCCTTAACTAGGACTATACTGATATCTTACAACCATGCTAACTGCATAGCAAATATAAGATCCCGTACATAGCAATCCATACATGAAGCTATCTACTGCGAAAACGTAGAATACTGCCTTCATTTCTTCAACCTCAATAGGCATCTTAAGACATATGTCTTTAGATAAAGGAACGCCATAGCTCAAAGGTTGCAATCCTTTCTTGGCGGTATGTATACTAAACGAGTATTCTCATTATCAATGTAAGACACTCGAGATAAGCCCAACATCTTATTCTAGTGATCCCTTATAACCTTGATCACAAAGATGTATACTATACCTCCTTAGTCTTTCATCTGAAACTGTTCGGATAACCACTACTTTATGTCTGATAATAACTCCATATTGTCGCCAATTAGGAGAGTACTATCTACATAAAGTGCAAGGAAAACCACATTACCATTGACATCTAAACGGTACACGCAACTTTCGTTCTCCCAACGAATAAATCCATAGGATTTAATGACCTCGTCAAAATGTTTGTTCCATGACCTCGAAGCTTGCTTAAGTCCATAAATGGACTTCTTTAGCTTCCACACAAGATGCACTTCACCCTTCTTCACAAACCCTTCGGGTTGCTGCATATAGATATCCCTTCCTTCTTCAAGGAAACCGTTTAAGAAAGCGGTCTTGACATCCATTTGCCAAACCTCAAGGTTCATGTGGGCTGCTATGGCAAGGAGTATTCGGATAGACTTAAGCATGGCAATCGGCGAAAAGGTCTCATCATATTCTATACCATGTTCCTAGGTATAACCTTTCACCACCAGTTTAGCTTTAAAAGCTGCGACTTCGCCATCCGAATCTCTCTTTCTCTTGTATACCCACTTACTACCTATGGCCAAAAAGCTATTTGGTAATTCAGTTTTCTCGTATACCTTCATAGCAGTCATGAATTCTTTTTCCGAAACCATGGCATCGTACCAAGAATTTGCATTTAAATCTTTCATCGCTTATCTAAAGTTATCAGGGTCGATATCATTTTGTTCATTGACAGGGACAAGATCCGAAGATTCTCCCAAGAACATAAATTGATCCGGTTGGGCGATAACCCTCCCACTACGACGAAGCGGTGGTGGTACGGCTGTGACAATAGTTTGTGCATTGTCCTGTGGTGCATTCACTTGCACACTTGGCTTGGGTTATGGAATCACTTGTCTATTGCCTTCAATTTCTTGAAGCACAATATCTGACTTTGATGAATTATTATTTGAAGGAATATTAAACTGAATTAACGTTCCGCTTTGCCCGATGATCGTTTCTTGGTTATTATTAATTTATCATACAACGATTAAATCCTAACATGCTCCTATGAATTTAACAGCTGCACGTTGGAGTTCAGAAATACCTGAAGAATTCAGAAGAATTCGTCAATCTGTCGCTGAACAGGTCAGCCAACTTCAACGCTCCGTTTGACCCCTCAAACGACCTCCAATCGTATTGTGTGCAGAAATATGACTTCTTCGTCTTCGAAAGAGCTTTCCGTGGCCGCCTGATTCGTCTGAATCGGAGTTCTGTGGAGGAAGTTATGGCCGTTTTACGGAGACTGCCAGAACTTGGTTTCCTGCGAAAAACTGACTCCAGCTCTGATCTTCTCGACTATATCCCGCTCAGCTTTCACCGTTGGATGGACAACGAGCTGTGAAAGTCCCAAGAGAGAATTATGCCTATCACGTCTGGTGCCGCTCTAATCTGCTCTCTCAAAACCCTAATTAATTAGTGTGTATTTCCTGAGAGCTGACAGCTGTATTTAAATAAAATAAATAAGCTGTGGGACGCCAGAATCCTTGTGATAGGCGTGTTCTCTCTTTGCTAGGGCAAGGAGACATTGGGCCAGTCCAGGGACCAAATACAAGGAATAAAGATGGGCCTCAAATAAATTAATTATCTATGGTCAGCCCAGATCATAATTAATTTATAAATATCAGTTCATTCCACTAGAGAACCGATACTGACTTACCCCTTTATTGTCGGTGATGAGTCGGGGGCTTGTATTTAGACTTATTAAATCTCCGTATTTAAAATATCCGACATCCATTAATTAATTAGAGCTCTAACAGCTTAAATTAATTAATCTCTTAATAATTCCTTAAGCAGTACCACTCAAACTTTATTATTACGCCTGAACTTAATCAACCTGCAGGGTTTAGCGTAATAAACCTTATTGAGCTCCTTAAGGGGATGTCATTATCCTATACCGGATACGGGTACTAATACAGATAATCAAATATCATATATTAACCGCTATCACCCAAGATACAGAGTACTCGAGTTAGTATATAACTTTCACCCATAGTAAGTCAAAGTGATATACGAATTAATATATATATCTGAATACTTATTGGTATTAAGATTTATAAGTCACCGAGATCTTGATTCTTCACATAAGTCAGATAGAAGAATACATCTCAACTGTGGTCCTATCAATACGTAATGACGTACCAGTATAGACAAGTAGCCAAGACAAACTACTTCCATCTATACTGCAGCCTAAACCAATAACTTGTCCTAGAGTTATTTCGGCTGTGATCATATTATATCTCTTAAGGTTATTCCAATTATATGGTCTTCTGTGATCTACAACACACCATATAATCTACTTATATAGAGATAAAGAACATACATATGCAATCATGAACACAATCAGATAGGAGATTAGATAGTGTGTTGGATTTGTATACTGAAAGCAAGAACATTTTATGCTTGTATACAATGTTTCCTAAGTTCACTATCTAATCTCCTATCTGATTGTGTTCATGATTGCATATGTATGTTCTTTATCTCTATATAAGTAGATTATATGGTGTGTTGTAGATCACAGAAGACCATATAATTGGAATAACCTTAAGAGATATAATATGATCACAGCCGAAATAACTCTAGGACAAGTTATTGGTTTAGGCTGCAGTATAGGTGGAAGTAGTTTGTCTTGCCTACTTGTCTATACTGGTACGTCATTACGTATTGATAGGACCACAGTTGAGATGTATTCTTCTATCTGACTTAAGTGAAGAATCAAGATCTCGGTGACTTATAAGATCTTAATACTAATAAGTATTCAGATATATATGTTAATTCGTATATCACTTTGACTTACTATGGGTGAAAGTTATATACTAACTCGAGTACTCTGTATCTTGGGTGATAGCGGTTAATATATGATATTTGATTATCTGTATTAGTACCCGTATCCGGTATAGGATAATGACATCCCCTTAAGGAGCTCAATAAGGTTTATTGCGCTAAACCCTGCAGGTTGATTAAGTTCAGGCGCAATAATAAAGTTTGAGTGGTACTGCTTAAGGATTTATAAAGAGATTAATTAATTTAAGCTGTCAGAGCTCTAATTAATTAATGGATGTCGGATATTTTAAATACGGAGATTTAATAAGTCTAAATACAAGCCCCCGACTCATCACCGGCAATAAAGGGGTAAGTCAGTATCGGTTCTCTAGTGGAATGAACTGATATTTATAAATTAATTATGGTCTGGCTGACCATAGATAAATTAATTTATTTGAGGCCCATCTTTATTCCTTGTATCTGGTCCCTGGACTGGCCCAATGTCTCCTAGCCCTAGAAGGAGAGAAAGACGCCTCCTACACTAATTCTGTGCCCACACGTATTTAATTCTATTAAATACAGCTGTCAGCTCTCAGGGAAAAAACAGACTGATAAAATATTAGGGTTTTGAGAGAGCTGTGGGGCGCAGGAAAAATGTGTGGAGCATTCTCTCTTGGGACTTTCATAGATCGTTGTCCATCCAACGGTGAAAGCTGAGCGGGATACAGTCGAGAAGATCAGAGCTGGAGTCAGATTTTCGCAGGAAACCAAGTTCTGGCAGTCTCCGTAAAATGGCCATAACTTCCTCCACAGAACTCCGATTCAGACGAATCAGGCGGCCACGGAAAGCTCTCGCGAAGACGAAGAAGTCGTATTTCTAGGTGAAATACGATTTGAGGACGTTTGAGGCTTCAAACGAAGGCGTGAAGTTGGCTGACCTGTTCAGCAACAGATTGACGAATTCTTAGGAATTCTTCAGGTATTCTCTAACTCCAACGTGCAGTTGTTAAATTCATAGGAGCATGTTAGGATTAATCGTTGTATGATAAATTAATAATATTCCAAGAAACGATCATCGGGCAATCGGAGCATTAATTCAGTTTAATATTCCTTCAATTGGTATCAGAGCCCAGGATTAATTTCTTGGCTCTATTATTAATTTATGTACGATTAATAATGTGCGTTGTTTTAACTGCTGTTGTTCTTCGTGGTCTGTTGATTCGTGGGATACGTCGTTTGACGTTGTAATCGTTTTTCACCACGAGAAAATCCGTGGTTAGATTAGGATTTCAAATTGTATTTGTTTTTCCTTTGTAATCTGTAATTGTTGGAAATCGAGACGAGAATGACGACGAATCAACATCGAGGAACGGAGGTTGGAGAACAAAGAAGGCCGAGGGGCGCGTACACCTCCGGGCTGTGGGCTGTCGCCGGGCGTGTAGCAGAACAGGGCCGAGTCGGGCAGACGGACGTCGGGCACCGCTGTGCGTGTGGCTGCGCCTTCGCGCGAGTCACAGCGCAGCTGTGCGCGCGCCCATGCCCGGGCTGGTGTTGCTGCGCGAGGCGTTTGCTGGGCAGAACGGGGGCGAAGTCTGGCTGACGGGGCGTGGTCTGTCGGCAGCAAGCGCCGGGGTCTGCCGAAACAGACCAACGGCTGCCGAAGATGCAGACGGGCAGGGCGCTGTGCGCCGCGAGCCACCGCCACCGTTGGCTGATGCTGCTGTGCCGAGGGTCGCCGTGCAGGCTGCTGCTGGTGCTCCCGCTGTGCGGGGCTGTTGCTGGTGGCGAGGTGAGGTCAGGCTGGACGAAGGGGAGCAGGGGCTGTGCGCTGCGCGGCCGCTGCTGCCGAGCTGCTGTCCGAGAGCCAAGATCGCCGAGCACGCCAGGACCAGACGTCGGGTCTGCTGCTGTTGCAGGCGGCTGCCGTGCGCGCCGGTGCGGCTATCGAAGAAGGTGGCGGCGCCGCGCT
The DNA here is from genome assembly GCF_028751815.1 of Salvia miltiorrhiza. Taxonomy (NCBI): domain Eukaryota; kingdom Viridiplantae; phylum Streptophyta; class Magnoliopsida; order Lamiales; family Lamiaceae; genus Salvia; species Salvia miltiorrhiza. Next base: position 376,086 of record NW_026651440.1, on the reverse strand, counting down.
AAGCGGCGAAACCCTAGGCGGCGCCTGTTTTCTCGCAAACCCTAATCCAGACGCGGGTCGAGGCGGGTCAGACGGGCAGGGCGCGGGTCGACGGGTCCTGGGCTGCTCCTTGCGGATCTGGGCCGTTGCTGGACGGGCCTGGGCGGCTGGGCCGCGTGTTTTGGGCCCAAGCAAGGGCTGGTCCGATTTTTTCAGCCTTCTTAGGCGTTTTTGGGCTGTTTTTGCCCATTTTTAATTTCTTTTCTATTGTTTTATTGTAATAGATTAGAAATGGGATTCCACGAATGGGTCACGAAGAATTTTAATTCTTTTATTACTGTTCTTTGCATGCCGTGGTGTTAATCCTTTATGCTCGTTGCATGTTGTTTTTGTCTTTGCTTGTTAATATGTGTTTATTAACTGCGCTTAGACAAGCATGCTAGGTTTATCGTTTTCTTAAGCATGTTTTAGAATTCTGCGAGCATGTTTTACATGTTGCGTTCTAGAAGAGCATGTTTAGGATTATGTGTTGAGCATGATCAAACCTTTTGAAAGTAAAAAGACTAAGCTGTATTAATAATTTTATAGATGATTAAAAATTATTTAAATTTCCACAAACGGTCTCAAGACAAAGTGTTTGAGAATATGAGTAAACGACCACCCTAACATGGCTTACTTCATTTTTGATTTCACAAGTTTGTTAAGTTGAGATTTCTATTAAAAATATTTAAATCCATTTAAGTAGTGGGAGTTATGCGGTAAATGACCACCCTAACGTGGCTTACTCGTATGATTTTCATAAGTACTTTAGAGGATGGATTTTAAATAAGATAACTAAGAAATTAAATTGAATGCGGCATGGTCCTAGTGAGTATGTCAAATTCGAGAATTTAGTTTCAAAGTTAGATTGTGGTTATTACTAAATAATTTATATTCTTAAAATTATGTAGACCTCCACATGCGGTCTCAAGACAAAGTGATTGAGAATATGGGTAAACGACCACCCTAACGTGGCTTACTTCATATTTAATTTCACAAGTTTGTTAAGTTGAGATTTCTATTAAAAATATTTAAATCCATTTAAGTAGTGGGAGTTATGCGGTAAACGACCACCCTAACGTGGCTTACTCGTATGATTTTCATAAGTACTTTAGAGGATGGATTTTAAATAAGATAACTAAGAGGTTAAATTGAAAGCGGTATGGTCCTAGTGAGTATGCCAATTTCAAGAATTTAATACTCAAAGTTAAATTGTGGTCGCTGCTTAGATATCATTTCAAGTACAATGTACAACTCCCCAACGGAGTCCCTTCTTGAATATGATATGGTCTAGTTAAAGTCCAACAATTAATTTCCTTTGTCAAAAGGTCAAGTTGACATGGATGGAAATTAAACGACTAGGTAAATAGTCTGGTTGAGGAATTCATGTGTAAACGACCACCCTAACGTGGCTTACTCGTGAGATTTCTTGGGCAGTTGGAGGTTTCATTAATATTGTTTTTATCAAAAGGTTACAATATTATTGTTACGAATTATGTGCTTTATGTTCGTTACTTTCAGATATGTCTATGTCTCTTATTGTTTATTTATTCTTGCACAAAGTCTTTTAACCGGTCCACATATATAAAATGGAAACGCAGTTTTGGATTTCTATCTTTATCACAAACTAACACAATTTTTGTGTTGCTTACCACTCCACGTTCTTATGGTCCGAACAATGAGTCAACTGATGAGAAAAATGAATTACATAAAAGGTGGCATAAGACGAATAATGTGGCTATATGCTATATTATGAGTATAATGACACAAACCTTGTAGCTTCAACATCAGGGCATGGACGATGCTATTAGCATCATGCTGAATCTCAAGAAAGTGTTCGGATAGTTGGACTGAGCTGCTCATTTAAATTTGATGAGAGTAATCTCGTTATTTTTATGAGTGAGCACAGCTCAGTGCACGAGCATGTCATGCAATTTTTTGACGGATTTGACTTGCTCTGTGGAAGTATCGACGGTGAGGCAAAAGTCGATATTATCCTGAACTCTCTTCCCAAGTCTTTTAATTAAGAACTTCCGCCTCAACGCTGTTATGAGCAAGAAAGATAATATTCTTTTTGAGTTGTTGAATGCTCTAGTTACGGCTAAGGAAGTTGTGGGAAAGAGATGTGCAAGCACTTGTTATTGCCAAAGGAGAGCCATCTTCTTCGTCAAATGACGGGAAGAAGAAGGGTCCAAGGGGCAAGAAAGACAAGGAAAATAGTGGGAGTAGTGGTGTGATAAGATTGAGTATTGAAAAGTTTTTCTTTCAATACTCAAGGCAAAGGGTTAAGGTACTTCACTTGCTATAGTAACTGAGACATATCAGCTCATTTTCTACTCAGTTGTGAGTAGTGGATAACGAGAGAAACTGATAATGATTGTTACACCTTGCATGACCTTTTAAGCTGACAAGGAAGCTGAGAAGTGATGAGATGATTGTCTTCATAGGCAACGTGACTAGAGTCGCAGTTGTTGCAATTGAAGCCTTGTTTTTAAGTTCTAAAGACATAGTTTAGTTTTTGAGAGTTCCTTATCATGTTCCAAAATTTTGAATAGATGGATCTTATGTCATTTTTGATAGTGGAGTTTCTATCATAAGAAATGACAAAGTTGTCTATTCTGGTATTTTGAACATCTCTCTTCATACTATAACTTGTCTACAAAATACCTTTATATTGCATTTACATCATCGAACAAAAGAAAGAGAAAAGTTAAGGCTAATCTCTCATGAGGATCTTACACATATATTGATACCCTAGAAATAGGTCACATCTATCTTAATAGGATCCAAAGGCTCGTGTCTAAATAAGTACATTGGATTCAATCCAGGTTGTACTATTTCGAACCTGCGAATCCTGTATAGAGGAAAAGATGGAGACCAGGTCATTCATGACAAAGGGGATAAAGGGCCAATAATGTGTTAGGAATGATCTTTTCTGATTCATTATCAGTGTTTGGGATTCCAACCCAGTTTACTACACCATGTAATCCATATATAAAATGGTGTGGTGGAGAGAAGAAATAGGTCACTCTTGGAAAAATATGTTCGATGATGAGTTATGTATCTTTGCAATTAGTCCTAAAGAATCAGAAGGTGGTTATTAGCAATGACACACGATTCTTAGAAGTGGACTATGGGAGTAATCACTAATCCAAGTCAGATAGTGTACTTCAAGAAATTGAAGACATTAGACAGGCGATTCCATCACCCAAGCCAAGTGTGCAAGAGTTTTGTACCACAAGACACTGCACGCACTGTTGACACACATGTGCCACCACAGATCCATTGTAGTGGGAGGGTTGTGGGACAACCCGATCGATTTATGTTCTTGGGAGAATCTTTGGATTCAGTCCCTGGTAGTGAATATAAGAGAATCGACCCAGATATCTACTTGGAATTAGTGGAAGACGAGAATGTAGATTTCTGGCACGCCTCAATGGAGCAATCCATTAAGAATATGGTTGTATACTAAGAAAATCTTGCTACCAGAATGCCGTAAAGCCATAGGTTGCAAGTGAGTATACAAGAGAATGATAAGTCCGAATGAGCAAGGTTGTAGATTTTAAAGCTAGACTGGTGGCGAAAGGTTATGCCCAGTGTGAAGGTATAGGTTATGATGATATTTTCGCCAGTGCCATGTTCAGAACATTCGGATCATTTTACCCATAGCAGCTCACTTAAACCATCGAGGTTACGTGAGGGAGGGAGAGAAGCATCTCGTGTCAATCGCTCTCGTGTCATCGGTGATGTGGTTTATCTTGCATTTTATGTAGATAATATCCTCCTAATTGGCGACAATATGGAGCTATTGTCAAGACATAAAGTAATGGTTACCCGAACAGTCTCAGATGAAAGACTAAGGAGGTACAGTATACATCTTTGTGATCAAGGCTATAAGGGATCACTAGAAAAAGATGTTGGGCTTATCTCGAGTGTCTTACATTGATACTGAGAATACTCGTTGTAATATGAATACCGCCAAGAAAGGATTGCTACCTTTTAGATATGGCGTTCCTTTATCTAAAGACTATGTCTTAAGATGCCTGTTGAGGTTGAGGAAATGAAGGCAGTATTCTACGTTTCCGCAGTAGATAGCTTCATGTATGGATTACTATGTACGAGATCTTATTTTTGCTATACAGTTAGCATGGTTGTAAGATATCTGTATAGTCCTAGTTAAGGACACTGAACTGTGGTAAATTATATTTTCAAGTCCCTGACTAGAGAATAAGGATAGTTTACCAGTTAGACAGTTTAGTTCCTTTTTGGATTATACAATTTTGGATTTCCAGGCTGACCGGAACAAAGAATAATTGCCTCGAGCTATGTGTTTTCCTTGGGAGGTAAAACCTTTTGGTTTGACCACTACCTCCAGGGTCTAAGAGTGATTCCTAGTTTGCGTGAGAGCATCACCTTCGTGGTACCTCAAGTGCAGTTGCAAACTCTAAGGAATCCTAGAACCACAAGGGGTCAGACACATGGAGAGTAAGTACCAAGTTATACGATTATTCGTAAATCGAGGTTATGTGCTCAAAGAATAAATTCTCACATATTGGAGAAACCTACTGATCTTTTCACAAAAGGCTTATCGCAAATGGTCATTGAAAGATGGGAATGCGATTGATGCCAGATTGATGCCACCCACTTAGGAAACTTTAAGTATAAGTGGGAGAAGTGTTAGGTGATTGGTAAATAGACGCATTGTATACTAAAAGTTTGCTTTAGTATAAGTGGGAGATTGTTGGATTTGTATACTGAAAGCAAGAACATTTTATGCTTGTATACAATGTTTCCTAAGTTCACTATCTAATCTCCTATCTGATTGTGTTCATGATTGCATATGTATGTTCTTTATCTCTATATAAGTAGATTATATGGTGTGTTGTAGATCACAGAAGACCATATAATTGGAATAACCTTAAGAGATATAATATGATCACAGCCGAAATAACTCTAGGACAAGTTATTGGTTTAGGCTGCAGTATAGGTGGAAGTAGTTTGTCTTGCCTACTTGTCTATACTGGTACGTCATTACGTATTGATAGGACCACAGTTGAGATGTATTCTTCTATCTGACTTAAGTGAAGAATCAAGATCTCGGTGACTTATAAGATCTTAATACTAATAAGTATTCAGATATATATGTTAATTCGTATATCACTTTGACTTACTATGGGTGAAAGTTATATACTAACTCGAGTACTCTGTATCTTGGGTGATAGCGGTTAATATATGATATTTGATTATCTGTATTAGTACCCGTATCCGGTATAGGATAATGACATCCCCTTAAGGAGCTCAATAAGGTTTATTGCGCTAAACCCTGCAGGTTGATTAAGTTCAGGCGCAATAATAAAGTTTGAGTGGTACTGCTTAAGGATTTATAAAGAGATTAATTAATTTAAGCTGTCAGAGCTCTAATTAATTAATGGATGTCGGATATTTTAAATACGGAGATTTAATAAGTCTAAATACAAGCCCCCGACTCATCACCGGCAATAAAGGGGTAAGTCAGTATCGGTTCTCTAGTGGAATGAACTGATATTTATAAATTAATTATGGTCTGGCTGACCATAGATAAATTAATTTATTTGAGGCCCATCTTTATTCCTTGTATCTGGTCCCTGGACTGGCCCAATGTCTCCTAGCCCTAGAAGGAGAGAAAGACGCCTCCTACACTAATTCTGTGCCCACACGTATTTAATTCTATTAAATACAGCTGTCAGCTCTCAGGGAAAAAACAGACTGATAAAATATTAGGGTTTTGAGAGAGCTGTGGGGCGCAGGAAAAATGTGTGGAGCATTCTCTCTTGGGACTTTCATAGATCGTTGTCCATCCAACGGTGAAAGCTGAGCGGGATACAGTCGAGAAGATCAGAGCTGGAGTCAGATTTTCGCAGGAAACCAAGTTCTGGCAGTCTCCGTAAAATGGCCATAACTTCCTCCACAGAACTCCGATTCAGACGAATCAGGCGGCCACGGAAAGCTCTCTCGAAGACGAAGAAGTCGTATTTCTAGGCGAAATACGATTTGAGGACGTTTGAGGCTTCAAACGAAGGCGTGAAGTTGGCTGACCTGTTCAGCAACAGATTGACGAATTCTTAGGAATTCTTCAGGTATTCTCTAACTCCAACGTGCAGTTGTTAAATTCATAGGAGCATGTTAGGATTAATCGTTGTATGATAAATTAATAATATTCCAAGAAACGATCATCGGGCAATCGGAGCATTAATTCAGTTTAATATTTCTTCATAGTGAACTTAGGAAACATTGTATACAAGCATAAAACGTTCTTGCTTTCAGTATACAAAACCAACATTATTCACATAGTCCACTTCTAAGAATCGCTTGTCATTGCTAATAACCACCTTCTGATTCTTTATGACTAATTGCAAAGATGCATAACTCATCATTGAACATATTTTTCTAAGAGTGACCTATTTCTTTCCTCCACCACACCATCTTATATAGGGATTACAGGCTCTAGTAAATTGGGTTAGAATCCCAAACACTGACAATGAATCAGAAAAGATCATTCCTAACACATTATTGGCCCGTTATCCCCTTTGCCATGAATGACCCGGTCTCCATCTTTTCCTCTATACAGGATTCGCAGGATCCAAATGGTACAACCTGGATAGAATCCAATGTACTATTTAGACACGAGTCTTTGGATCCTGTTAAGATTAATCTAGGGTATCAATATATGTGTAAGATCCTCATGAGAGATTAGCCTTAACTTTTCTCTTTCTTTTGTTCGATGATGTAAATGCAATATAAAAGTATTTTGTAGACAAGTTATAGTATGAAGAGAGATGTTCAAAATACCAGAATAGACAAGTTTGTCATTTCTTATGATAGAAACACCACTATAAAAAATGACATAAGATCCATCTATTCAAAATTTTGGAACATGATAAGGAACTCGAAAAAACTAAACTATGTCTTTAAAACTTAAAGACAAGTATCCAATTGCAACAACTGCGACTCTAGTCACGTTGCCTATGAAGACAATCATCTCATCACTTCTCAGCTTCTTTGTCAGCTAAAAAAGCCATGCAAGGTGTAACAATCATTATCAGTTTCTCTCGTTATCTACTACTCACAACTGAGTAGAAAACGAGCTGACATGTCTGAAGGAATATTAAACTGAATTAATACTCGATTTACCCGAAGATCGTTTCTTGGATTATTATTAATTTATCATACAACGATTAATCCCTAACATGCCCCTACGAATTTAAGTGCTGCACGTTGGAGTTCAAAAATACCTGAAGAATTCAGAAGAATTCGTCAAACTCGCAGCTGAACAGACCAGTCAGCTTCAAGCCTTCGTTTGAAGCCTCAAACGTCCTCAAATCATATATTAATCGCTATCATCCAAGATACAGAGTACTCAAGTTAATATATAACTCTCACCCATAGAAAATCAAAGTGATACACGAATCAACATATATATTTGAAACCTTATTAGCATTAAGATCTTAATAAGTCACCGAGATCTTGATCCTTCACATATGTTAGATAGAAGAATACATCTCACTGTGATCCTATCAATACGTTACAACATACCAGTATAGACAAGTAGTCAAGACAAACTCCTTCCATCTATACTGCAGCCTAAACCAACGAATCGTCCTAGAGTCATCTCGATTGTGATCAGTGTATATCTCTGAAGGTTATTCCAATTATATGGTCTTCTGTGATTTACAACACACCATGTAATATTAATCTACTTATATAGAGACAAAGGACATACATATGCAATCATGAACACAATCAGATAGGAGATTAAATAGTGAACTTAGGAAACATTGTATACAAGCATAAAACGTTCTTGCTTTCAGTATACAAATCCAACATATAACAATAGTTGCACTTCAGAAATGGTTAGAATGTAGTGACCCGCTCTTTTATCAGTATTTTAATTACAGTATTGTGTGTTAAATTTTCTATCTGCCAGTAATTGAAGCGTTTTATGTTTTCATCTATGTTTATGAATTTCGTATTTTGGAGACAGAGTCACTACACTAGCAAGCATGCAATTATTTATCTTCGCGTGTTTAAGACCGCGATAAGAATCTTTGAGTCGATGAATAATTATTATTCAAAGGTTGTAATACCCCGGATTTTTGATCCTAGGTTTCACATGATCCTATTGATATTATTAGGATATGATAGATCCCTGATTCCCGGTTAAAAAGAATAATTATCCTAGCGATGATTTAATGAGTCTTGATGCCTAGGTTTTCTCTTAAGAAAGTCGGTAAATAAGAAGATGATTATTTTTTTTTTCCGTGTGTTGTTGTTTTCAATAAATAGGTATATTTATTTTCATTTCAAAGTATGAAAAGCAAAGTGCATATTTATTTCTAATACGAGTTTGTTTTAGTTCGGGTTTGAGCGATTACGGGCCGTATAGAGGGCCAAGGGTGGGCCGATTTTTAGAGAGGCTTGGCCGATTTTAAGGCCCTATTTTAGAGCCTAAATGCAGCCCATTTCAGCCCCAAAGCCCACTTACACATCAGCCACCTTTCTAAATTCAAAAGGGGACAAGAACCATCATGACTTGGCATTGGAACTACCAAATTGCATGCCACAAGGTACCTTCCATTGGTGGCAGCCACCCCCACCCTATCCTACCCCAAATTTTCGTGCATAGCCTCCCCAAAAGCAAGAGTGGCTGCAAACTTCTCCCATTCCATTCATTTTCACTCCAAGAAAGTGCTAAGGCAAGAAAGTGCTCTCACTCTCTTCTCCCCTCTCCATTTTCGTCCCTCCACATCTCCCCTACTCCCAAGACTCTTCTCCCACCATTATCACACTCCATAGAAGCCCTTGAAGCCCCAAGAGGAGTATCAAAGCAAGGGAGAGCATGGGAAAACTAGGGCGTAAAGTTAGAGTGAAGGTTGTGCTTCGAGGGTGAGTTTTCTTTTGTCTTCTCAACTGAAAATACTTTGGATGTTTACACATATGTGTGCTATATTGTGTGAGGATATGTTTTATGGTCTTGGATGTTTATTTTGGTAGAGTTTATTGGGTGAAAAATCGTGCATGAGGTAAAGCTGCGAATCTGCCATAAGCACACTGCTCCGGCAGTATTTTGCAAGGCAATTTCAGCCGTCCAAACGGTGCCCAAAAATTCCCAAATTAATTATGTATCATATTTTATATGTTTTCTACACTATGGTATATTTTCAGAATTTTTAGAGCTCTTATGATTTATTTATGAATTGTTAAACATCACTGCCCGTCTGGAATGTATTTCTGGTAAACAATCTTTGGGTGGCCATAAGTCACGTTTCAATCGGTAAAACCCTTTGAAACATTAATATGATACTCTAGACTCCCTTATCTTTCGTTTGAAACTGGCCTCACTATTTTTGGATGAGGGAAATGCCCGGTATAATTCTTTGAAGTCTAGTTCTTATTCTGTGTATCCTCCAGTAGGTTTTACACACCTACGACTTTGAGGTGGCAAAGGCCAACCTAAATCTTTGATTCTCAAGCCCATTTTTATATTGAATGTCCATTGACATGTTGGGAACTTATTTGTTCATTTGTAGAATTTTTGGTAAAGCCTAAAGTGGTTTTTCTGAATTAAACTTTGAATCTGCCGAACTTAAACGCTTTTTTGTGCACTGAACTTTGGATGTTAATATCTCCTAAACCATGAATCTTCTTGGGGTAAATTCAACTGGAGAGTGTCACACTCTCTCCCTAGTTTTCAGATTGACCCTTGGAGTTCCCAGTGGCCTTTTGTAATGGGAGATATGAATTTTTAAAGAAGGCCCATTGACTTGGTTCTAATCTGGAAATCTGAAGTTTCCAGATTTTTGCTTGTTAAGTACCCATCTTTGAGTGGGCATATCTTGCTCGTTTGAACTCTGTTTCATTCGATTCAAATTGGAGAATGATCCTTGAAATGTCTAGTTTCCAGAATGTCCTTTGGAGCCTCATTTAGAGATCCGAGACAGAACTGGTGTCTGTTGCAAAACAGCCCCTTAAGAGCTCAAGTTGTTGAATTATTTTCTAAGTTTGAAAGTTGGTTTTAAAGGATGTTTCATGAAATATTATGTATATGTGCATGACGAGTTTGGGATATGTTTTGTGCAAAGTTTTCATGAAAATGAGTGAGTTAACCTAGATAAGGCATCAAGATAAGCTAACGTATGTAAAATGCATAATCCCTAGTTCGATTTTACGTTGTAAGTCCGGGAATAGGTTGACCTAGAGATCCCAAGTAGACAACGGTTTTTGTTATCCATGATATGTGCTAAGAGTTAAGAACTCGTCTTGTAGGAATTGGTTCACAGGACGGTACCACCGCTTAAGATCACCTCTCTTCCACACTGAGGATCAGGTGGGCATTACTTTCACTATACGTATATAGAGATCCCCTGCGTGGCGTAGGCCTCTTATACAGATAAATGCATGAGATGATTTAACTGTTAATTTCAGTTTTATATGTCTATCAAACGAGTTTAATGCTACCTTTGAACAAGTTATTTTGTTACAAAATCTTTGAATTAAAGTTATTTCAAGTATTGTCTTGCCATAAAATGTTTCAGTTTTAGTATGATATCTATCTGCTTTGGCTTTGCCAATGATGTAATCGAATTCGGGTCTTGAGCAGTTGATAGCTATCCTGCCTTAACTAGTGTACACCAATGACCGTGAGCCATCTAGCGGGTTGGCCGGTCAAGTGTTCGTGAGAGGTGGCCACCTCTCCGACACACAGTTCCAGATATGATAGAATACAAGAGAACTTAGTCTGATCAGACGAACTTTAAGAATCACAAACGAATTTAGTAAGCTTGGGCCTATTTCACAAAAACTCCATTGCTGTACTGTTTATGATGGCATGACAATTTACAATTTTATGATGCATGTATTTTATATTTAGGCATACGTGCCCACTGAGTACTCTCGTACTCAGCCCTGCATATATTTCTAAATGTGCAGGTTGAGCAGTGGCTGATGGAGATGAAGTGAAGAGCGGAGCTTTTGTCATAGGTTAAATGAATGAACTCTTGGATGCATGTCTCCATACATGTAATCAGATTATGTTATTCCGCTGCGTACTCTTAGGTTTTATGTTCTTTCAGTTAAGCCAGTTTTATCTGAACCTATAAGTCTGTTCAAGTCTTGTGACTAAACATCAGGTGTATTATAAATTTTCCCTTCTTTAAACAAATTTTAGTTCAATCCTCTATTATTTGTTCACCCCCTTTTTTTCGCCGTCGATAACTGTGTCCTTAGTTACGTTTTCCTGGCTTATTTATCCTTAATTAAGTCCGTTCGTGACAGAAACTCCCTTTCTATTGCCGTCGATAACTGTGTCCTTCGTCGCGGCTTCCCGGCTTAGATATCCTTAATTAAGTCGAGTAGGGTCCGTGACATGGAATGATGGAAATTAACTTTCATTTGATGGGTCTCTATTGATATCAATGCCGGGAAACTTTGCCTTCTTCATTCAATATTGTTTTTTGACTTTCGATCACAGTGAAGATCCTCTTAGATTAATAAAGATGATTAGAATTAAATTTCCATCGTCCCTCATCCCCTTACTAAAATAATTCAAAATAAAATTAACACATAAGCTTTGGGTGCGATGATGATGAAATTTATCTTTGTAACGTAGGGATGAGATTCTGTGGATCCTATTCAGCTCATAGTATATAAGTTCAAATTTGGATCACACAATTTGCCTATGTGATTCACTAGGAGTGTGACACGTGATAGATGTCTTCCAAGAAAAAATACATAGAAAAGTAAAATAGGAATAGAATTTTCAGAAATAATATATATATATATATATATATATATATATACTCAAAATTCATTTTTTTCACACGGCCGTCCAAAGAATTATGTATATATTTTAACACAAATATGGATATATATATATATATATGTATATATATATATATAAATACACATATGCATAGCGTTGGATAGAAATATGTGTTAGGTCCTGAGGGTCTCGAATAGGTGTATGGGGGGGGAATACACCTATGGGCTATTTTTAAACAAATCCTCAATCAGAGGGATCTCAGTTAGAGATCAAAACGAAACTTTACATGAAAACAAAGACGCCTGTTTTACTGAAATCAGTTTTGACCAAACAGGATTGACGACTGATACTGAAAGCTCTTCAGTAAAGAGTTATCAGTTAAGTTGTTGGAACTTAACTGATGCAAGTAAGGGCTTCAGTCGAGTTTGCTAAAACAGAGATGATAACACTCTTCCTGACTCTCAGAAGATAGATCAGTCAAACTGATATCATACGCAGCGGAAATTAAACTTAGTTTCGTAATAGCCTCGGTGGAGCACGTTGTTGGTTATTAGGTTACTCTTTGCAGTTAATCAGTGTTCAGTTTATCAATAGAAATAACACAAGTAAGAATGTAAACTGAAAACTGTAAACAACACAGAGACTTTTACGTGGTTCGGAAAAACCCTTTCCTACATCCACGGTTGGTTGATCAGACCAACAATCCACTCCGCAAGTGCTTAGCAGGTGCACTGCAAACCAAACCGTGTGCTTGCCGGGTGCACACAACCGTATCACTGAAGAAAACCCTTCTTTAGTACCCACGCTTCACTTGCGTCGAATTTCTCATACTTAGCACAACCCGCGCTAAGACTCTCAGAGGCAAAAAACCCTTCTGACCTCCGAATCACTCAAAACACTCTTATGGGGGGGAGGTTTGAACGAGTGCCAACTATACTTACAAAGAACAAGTTCTTTGAAGCAAGTTTGACCTTTGGCTTCTGGGTAAACAGAGGTTTGCCTAAGGTCTAAGTGAATGTGTGTAATCAGCAGTGACTGATTTTGGCTTTGGAATTCTCTTCTTCGATTCAAGCTTTGGGGAGGTTCAGCTTATGTCGTTGAATCGGTGAAGGTTGAAGTGATCCTCGAGCGCTATTTGTAGGAGAACTGTTGAATAGATCCGTTGGCAAAGATCGTCCTCAAGATTTCTTCCGTTGGAGAGCAATTCGAATTTGGGCTGAGGCTTCAATCTTCGAGGTTCCTTGTTTGGGTGGAAACGACTCTCTTTGATGGATAGGAGATGTGACGTCTCTGAAAAGTAACCACCAGATAGGAATGACCTCTGCAGAGAAAAGATCCTGAGATCTCTGCATTTAATGCGGCTGTACTTTGTGAGTACGTGGCTTCCTCTGAACGTTGGAAGATCAATCCGAGGAGGAATATTCAACTGATACTTGACTTTAGTATCAGTCCATTGCGCGCATTAAGTAATCAGTCTTTGACTGATTCTTCAACTGATACTTCAGTTGGTATCTAAAGTCTTCAGTCTTCAGTCCTTCGTTCTTCAGTCTTCAGTCTTCGACACCGCAAGCTAAACTAGAAACGAACTCTAACACTTGAGTTCAAAAACGATTCTAGTATATTACAGTTAAGACCTATGAATTTTGGTATCATCAAAACAAGGGTTAGGATATTCCACAAGGTTCCCAACAATTTCCCCCTTTTTGATGATGCCAAAACCACACAGCAGTTCTAGACAACAAAAAGACTGAACTCTCAGTACAAGTTCTAAAACTGGGGTGAAGACAGTTCCCCCTTAACAATAGAACCTAAAAACTTGTACTTAGAGTTAAGAACGAAACAGTTCTAAAACAGAACAAGGAGAAGACAGAAAAACATAATCAGAGCCTGGACAAAGAGTCATTGTCTTCAGGTTGAGATCAAAAGAAGTTCTTTTCATTAATGAAAGACTGATAAGTCATCAGTCGAGGTGTTTAGCCCTATTTTGTGATGAATTTGTGGGTGTTTACGTCTTATATTGACTTTTATTTTGGTCTCTTTCACTCAAGAGTTGATTGATTTGAGCTTTTGAGTCATTGTCTCAGGATTTTATGCTCAAATTGATTGATATGTGGACAAAAATAAAGTTAGAATTTAGTTGATTGGTCTGAAGAAGAATCGACGTTCGTCTCGATACGAGTTCGTAGGTGAAAACGGATCCAAAATCCGACTTGAAACGGGGGAGAACGGGCCAAAACAAAACCGCTGCGCATTGCAGTGGACGACGGCGGCCGCCGTGCCCATTCTGCGAAGGGAGTCCACGGCGCCGCCGTCCGACGGCGGCCGCCGTCGCGGTACTGTCAGTTACGTTTTTGAGGGTTTAAAACCCATTTTTTGAGGGTTTTGGCCCCCATTCTCGACCCATCCAGCCTCCAACTCCATTTTACTGTATTTTCCTAGTGTTTATATAGGGAGAAACACATTAGAAACTCTCGAATTATGCTAGATTGTCGTTTCCTTTAATCAATTGTAAGTTCTATCTATTGATTTATCGAATTCTACAAGCTTTCTTGGTTGCTCTTTTCCTAGATAATTGAATATGTTTTGATAATGATATTTAGCATTGATTTATGCTTTGTTAATCTTATTGCCTAGTTAGTATAGTTAGATTGTTGGTTGATTTGTTAGAGTAATTCTCAGTTGAATTGATGTCGCTTTTCATTTACATGTTCCTTAGGAAAATCATGCTTAGTATTAATTTGATTAGATGTTTGTTCTTTTATCTCCCCTAGATAATCGTTGTCTATGGTTGTTGATTTAATTATTGCTTCTAGATTGCTAGTTTAGAACCCTAGCTTTATTTGCCTTCTTGCTTTCTTTACCTGCTTCCTATCTTTCGCCTAGGTAAATTTATATGCTTTATTTTAATTACGAATTAGTTAACCGGAGAGAGAGTGTCAGATCCAACCTTCTGATTAGATTGTTTAGGTTTATTTCCTATTTTCTATGCGTAGCATGATCAGAGCCCTGTTTAGCCTTCCTTGAGAGACGACTTGGGTTAGCTTATTACACTAGGACGACCTCGTACAATTGTGAGTCAATCCCTTAGGTGTTTTGGGTTGAGTCAAATTTTGGCGCCGTTGCCGGGGAAGGCTTTAGGCGTTTGGTTGTGCTACTTTGTTTTCCGTGTTTATTTTATTTTTATTTTTGCTCGGTTATTTTCTTTCTCCCACTGGTGCGTTTGATCTGTTTTGTTGAGTGTTGTGTTGCTAGGGAGTTAAAGTCTTAACAGGAATTTGGCATTCTACTTGACAACTCTCACCATACACGCGAGGTGCTTGAAGCCTAGGAGAGGGTACCGAGTCTCTTTTGTCTAGCGTTGGAGTTGAGAAGATGGCAGGAAGAAATTTGCAGTACATGGGAGATTTTACCCGGCCTGTCATAGAGGCCACGAACTCAGCTATTGTGCTCCCCACTGCAGTCAGGAATTACAACCTGAAGCCCAATGATTCAAGTTTGCTCCCCCTCTTCTATGGGCTGCCGAATGAAGATGCCCTGCAGTTTATCAGAGACTTCTACACCCAAGTGCAAACTTTTCCGCTGTTGGACCTCACAGAGGAGCAGCTAAAGCTTAAGTGCCTCCCATATGCACTTAAGGATCGGGCGAGGACGTGGCTGCTATCTCTGCCGCCCAACTCCATAACCACTTGGGGGGAGGCGTGTGAGAAGTTCATGCTGAAGTACTACCCGAGTCACAAGACACAGGAGATCAGAGTTCAAATCATGAACTTCATCCAAGGAGCGGACGAGCCTTTTCATGAGGCTTGGGAGAGATTTCAAGAACTCCTCCGCCAGTGCCCGCAACACCAACTGACCACTGTGATGTTGATGCAATTTTTTTATGACGGGCTGGTACAAACTGCTCAATTCATGGTGGACAGCACGGCAGGAGGTAACATCGCTAGGAAGACCGCCGACGAGCTTAAGAAGATTTTCAAGACCCTAGCTGAGAGCTCACAACAGAAATCAGTCCGTGGAAGGAATGCTGAGGCCAGTGCAGTGGCACCCCAGTATGAGCTGCGGAAGCAGGTGGCAGAAATTATGAGAGAGATGCAGCAGTTGAAGATGAGTAGGGTGGAACCACCTCGCACCCGTGAGCCTAATGTCGAGAGTTGTGGCATATGCGGCGAGTATGGCCATGGAGCCAACGAGTGCCATAGGATGGGCGAGCGTCCTTATGAAATAGGAGTAGAAGTCTTTGCTGCACAAGGGTATTCGAGTAGGCAACTCCAGGGTCACATGCAAGGACACGGGCAGAGTTCTCACTACTGTCAATTCCAGCAGCCTATGGGTTATCAGAACCAGCAGCAGTTCTACCCACCTCAACAACACCAACCTCCAGGCCCCTTATTTGAAGATCAGATGCAAGCTTTCATGCAAGCTAGCAAACAGGCGATGGAGGCTCAGAGTGCTACCATCAAGCGCCTTGAGACTACAGTTGGGCAACTAACAGGAGCCTTGAATCAGCTGCAGCAACAACAGTCAACTGGGAAGTTCCCAAACCAGGACATACAGCCGCATCAAGCTCATGCCGTGGCGGTAGTCAAGGAAAATGCCCCAATAACCATGGGAAAATGGAGAAGCAAAACCGTGGAAGCAATCAAGGCTATCCAATGCCCCAGTGAGCCACTGCCACCTGTCACTGTTGCACCAGACCAACCACCACCCAAGCAAGGAGATCCAGGTAGCTTTATTTTTTATATTAGTTTAGGTGGGGTTGAAAAGGTCTTGGGAATGCTTGATTTGGGCGCGGCAGTCAATTTGATGCCACTTGATATTTTTGAGAAATTGGGTAATAAAGAGCTTAAATGCACGAATATGAAGATAGAGCTAGCTGACGGCTCTATTAGTAGCCCACGAGGCCTTGTTGAGGATGTTGAGGTTGTTGTGAGGGGGATTAGAGTTTTGGCTGATTTTGTTGTCCTTGATGTGGGAAAAGGGATTAGAGGAGAGAATGAGCATCTTGTTTTGCTTGACCGACCTTTTATGGCCACCACCCATACTCGTATTGACGTGAGTACTGGAAATTTGAGTATGGCGGGGGCAGGGAGGTCTGTAACTTTCTCTGTTTTTGATAAGAAATCTCCTACTCGTACCCCCTTATTGCAAAACTGTTCTTATGTTGAGACTTTTGATGTTTTGGATCAGGACTGTATTGTGCAGGACTTTCTTTATAAGTTACAGGAGGAGGACGAGATTGTGGAAGAATTCCTTGCTAACTTGCAGGATGAGGCTGACATTGAGCAGGAATTTCTAGAAAAATTGCAAGAGGAAGATGATATAGAGCAAGGCTTTCTGTGTGCCTTGCTACTCGAAGAGAAGCTTGATGAGGTTGTGTCACTCGATCTCCTTGGATGTGTGGATAGAAGACCATCTCATGATATGAGCATGGAGCGCTCATTTGGAGGACCCGCAGCTGCAATTCACGAAGACTTGTTTACACAGGCACTTAAGCAGCTGACGTTTCAATCAGATTTTGGTTAAGGGATCCTCTTAGTCGGGCTGGCGACTTAAAAACTAGCGCTGCATGGGAGGCAACCCATGTTTTTCTTACTTTTTCTTATTTTCATTTTTCTTTCGTTTTGTTTGGGTTTAAGTTTCTGTTTTTTTTTTCTGTGGTTTGGTGCAGGTTGGTGCGTTGGAGATTGTTTTTTCTTTGGATGAGAGATAGGCAGACATCGTGGGAAACTACGGCTCGCCACTTGGATCGATATTCAGGGAAGTTTTTCTCTTTCACCCCTCTTTTTGCGAGCACTGAGGACAGTGCTTGATTTTAAGTGTGGGGGGGTGTTTGTTGATCATGTGGGTGCCTTTTTGTTGTGATTTTGGGCTTTCTTGTGCGGGGCAAATGGTCTCCTTTATCTTGATTGTTGTTTGGCTTCAAGTAATAATGCACACTTTGATGATTTGTTCACAAGTAAATTTCATGCTTTGTGTTGGCTTGGTTGTTATCTTTGTCTCTCAGGCTATGCATATTCCTCTCTTGATGTAAGTTGTTTAATGTTTTGGATGCAACACCCTTATGAGCTATTCTTGACGTGATTTGTCCGGTAGATGCTAGAGGGAGTGTTTTCATTGTGATAGCCTACGATCTTATCCCTTGAGTTTGAATGTTGGTTTGTTGTGAAGTTTTCTATAGCTCTGGGTCTCTGCTCCTCTGACGGTAGTGTTATGAGCATGGAAAACCACGTGAGAACATTTTGGATTACCTCCAAAAGTGTTGATCTCACGTGAGAACATTTTGAATGTAGACTTACATTGGAGTAAAAAGAAAAACAAAAACAACATGGGAAACCCATGGACTCCAGCAGTCTGCTTGGCTGCGCCTTGAACTTCTTGATCTTCATCTTCTGTCTTCGTGTCTTCATGTTCCTAAGCTTGTTCCACTCTCACTTGTTTTCCGTTGATTTGAGGTCTTATCATCTTGGCTAATCTTCCTCATGATCATCGGATGAAATCAGATGATCATGTTGCTTAACCAACTTAAGTTCGTTTCTGATGGTTTATCTTCTTTTCCCCTTTTTGGTAACATCAAAAAGAAGGACGAACCTAAGAAGGAAGCGAAGACCATGCGAAGATAAGTTCGCAGGAGGAAGATATTGGGGTTATTGGGGATGCAGAAGGCGAAGGTTTAGAAGGAGGTTAGGAAGAAGAGTGAGATGATGAGGGAGACAAGAAGAGAAGCAGAGGTTTGGAGAGGTGAGGGGACGTCAATTCAGTGGTAGTTGTGAGGATTCCACTGTTGACGTAGCGCCGGTTGACAACGAGCTCCTGCTCATTGTTGTTGCTCCGCATCGAAGCTCCATGAAAGGCGAGAGGTCTTTCGGAGAAGGCGATGAAGTCTGTCCTATTTCAAACAGGTACTTCAAGCCGATGCACCGGGCATGAGGATAGAAGACACTCGCTTCGCTGGATACAAGTGAGGGTAGAGCAAACTTTGACGTCGGAGAGATGTTGAGATCCAGTGGAAGGGTCCGGTGAAGACCAGGTATGTGAGCGTCATTCTTCCACTCCATGACTTTGCAGTCATAGATTTCTCCTTTAGTCGGAACAATTTTTCTCTGCAACTTTGGAAATATTGAAAATTTTTCTCATAGTGAAGGCTGTGGAGAGTTGTTAGTTGATGCAGAAAAAAAAAATGTGAAGACAACATGGTATAAATAGACAAGATGTGAACCATGTGAGAAAATGAAAAGTTTTTCGAAAACTGTGCCTAAAATGTATTTGAAGAAAAATTCACGTCCTCCGTCACTACGAGGGACTGAGACTTCAAAAAGGTGAGAGGCATCATTGCATTCTGTCATGTCAATGAGCTTCTCAAGAAATTTTATCACAGAGGCAAAAAGGTTGGAAAGATTTTTGGTAAAAGATCAGGACAGGTTCAATCAAAGCAGATTTTTCCCTTTTTAATATATTTGTCCTTCTCGGATATTCCATTTTCCAACAATCAGTTAAAGTTTTTGAAAGAAACTGATCAGTTAGAGAAAGATTTTGAATTGAAACTCAAAACTCTGAACTGAAATAACTGATTTTAAAAGTAAGCTTTTTAAAATACTTACTGATCAACTGAACATTGTAGTCAGTTGATACCACTTGATCCTGGTTGATTCATCAGGATGACTTCTTCTTCTTCAGATAAGCGTTCAGACTTCATTGCTTTCCACGTCGGCGATCGTAGAATCAGCAGTTGGTTGACCATCAGTCAGCAAGACTTTTTGAGAAGGTCTTCAAACACAGCATCACTCTTCAGGGTTGATGAGGCCGATCTTTCCACACAGATCATTGAACCTCTCTTCTGGAAGAGCCTTGGTCAGCAGGTCCGCTCTCTGAATAGCAGTGGGAATCCATTCCAGAGAGATATTCTTCTTTTCGACATGATCACGGATGAAGTGATGTCGAATAGCAATATGCTTAACTCTGGTGTGATGAACTGGATTCTGGGAGATTGCAATAGCACTGGAGCTGTCGCAAAAGATGGGAACTTCCTTTTCGTCGATCCCATAGTCCTTCAACTGATGGACTAACCACAGGATTTGTGAGCAGCAGCTTCCGGCAGCAACATATTCAGCTTCAGTTGTAGAGGTGGCGACTGAAGTTTGCTTCTTTGAAAACCAAGAGATGAGCTTGTTGCCTAGGAATTGACATGTTTCGGAGGTTGATTTGCAATCAAGCTTGCATCCACCGAAGTCTGAGTCTGAATATCCGGTGAGCTTGATGTCGTCATCTGTTGGATACCACAATCCTAAATTGGGTGTGCCTTTAAGATATCTTAGTATCCGCTTTGCTGCATCCAAATGAGCTTCCTTTGGATCTGATTGATATCTTGCACATACCTCGACTGCAAATGCGATGTCTGGTCTGCTCGTAGTCAAATACAGCAAAGATCCAATGATTTCTCTGTACTTCGTCGAAGATACAGATTTTCCTTCTGAACCTGGATCAACTTTCCAGTTTGTGTTCATTGGGATCTTGACTGATTTCATGTGCTGAATACCGAACTTGGCTATCAGTTCCTTTGCATACTTGGACTGACTGATCAGTATTCGTTCGTTGGTCTGCTTGACTTTCAATCCAAGAAAGAAATTCATTTCTCCCATCATGGACATTTGGAACTTGTTAGTCATGATGTCAGCAAACTTCTTGCACATGCGTTCGGATTTGGATCCAAAAATTATGTCATCGACATAAATCTGAACAAGCAAGAGATCTTCTCCTTCTTTGAGAGTGAACAGAGTTCTATCCACAGATCCTTTCTTGAAACTTTGTTCAACAAGATACTCCGAGAGAGTATCATACCACGCTCTTGGTGCTTGCTTCAATCCATAGAGCACTTTCTTCAGCTTGTACACCTTTTCTGGTCCAGCAACCTCAAACCCTGGAGGTTGTTCTACATAGACTTCATCTGTGAGCACTCCATTGAGAAATGCACACTTGGCATCCATTTGGTGTACCTTGAAACCTTTGTGAGCTGCGAAGGCTAAGAAGAGTCTGACTGCTTCCAATCTGGCAACTGGTGCGAACGTCTCGTCGTAGTCGATTCCTTCTTCTTGACTGTATCCTTTAGCTACAATCCTTGCTTTGTTTCTCACAACGTTTTCTTCTTTGTCTTTCTTGTTCTTGAAAATCCATTTCAAGCCAATCACTTTAGCATCGTCTGGTCGATCCACAAGCTCCCAAACTGAATTCCGGTTGAATTCATTGAGTTCTTCTTGCATTACGATGACCCATTGAGTAGACTTCAGAGCTTCTTCAATATCCTTGGGCTCTGTAGATGATAAGAAACAGTTGAAAATCTTATCTTCGTTGATGCAGTTCTGATTGATGTCGAAGACGAGGTTGCACATTGATCTCCGAGTCTTGACGCCATCTGATGGTTCTACAATGATGTTCTCCTTTGAGTGGAGTTCAAACCATCTTCGATACTTCTTGATCTCTTCTGGAGATGGTGGGGCTTCTTCGGTGAGAATAGTTCTGAAGTGTTGAGCAGTTTCTGGAGCAGGGGAGAGTTGAGCTGGAGCTGCTTGTGCACATTCAATTCGATCTTCAGTAACTGGAGTTCCCCCTTGACTGATGCCATCTGCATTGGCTCCAGTATGAACTTCAGACCTTTGGCTGATCTTTTGATACTGAAGCTTCTCAGTATCTTCATCTTTGCCTGGTCCCCACACCAAGACAGTAGAGGGCTCGGTGTTATGGATTTCAGCTTTGGAACCTTCAGTGTTCTGGATACACTTTTCAGCTTCTTGTTCTCTAAAATCATCTGTAGACTCATCAAAGATCACATGAGGTGTTTCTTCAACACAAAGAGTTTGAGAGTTAAACACTCGATAGGCTTTGCTTGAACGTTCTGTTCCAGAGTATCCAAGGAAGACTCCTGGATCAGCCTAGCTATCGAAAGTGTTTAACCTCTTCTTTTCATTGTTGTAGATGAAACACTTAGAATCGAAAGCATGAAAGTAGGCAATCGAAGGCTTTCTGTTCTTTCATAGCTCGTATGGAGTTTTTCCATGTCTCTGAGTGAGGAAGGAGCGATTCTGCATGTAGCATGCGTTGTTGACTGCTTCGGCCCAAAACTTCAAGGGGAGTTTTGATTCGGCTAGCATCGTCCTTGCTGCTTCCTTCAAAGACCGGTTTCTTCTTTCTGCAACTCCGTTCTGCTGTGGAGTTCTTGTTGCAGAAGTTTGATGACTGATTCCTTGTTCATCACAATACTCACGAATGACAGTATTGAGGAACTCAATCCCTCGATCTGATCTGATGTTGATGATGTTGACTTCCTTTTCAACGCTCAGTCTTCTCAGCAGCTTTGGCAGTTCCTCCAGCGTCTCTTTCTTCTTGAAGAGAAAGATGACCCAAGTATATCGTGAATAGTCATCCACAACTACTAAGGTGTACTTCCTACCGTTGTAGCTTCTTAGAGTGATAGGCCAAACAGATCCATGTGAAGTAGATGCAGAATTCTTTCAAAGGAGTGTCCTAACTTTGACTTGAATGACATTCGCGTCTGCTTTCCTCTTTGGCATGCTTCACATTCTTGCTTCTTCTGGAACACAATAGAAGGAAGACCTTCTACTAGTTGATGTTTAACAAGTTTGTTGATCGTCTTGAAGTTGAGATGGTTGCGTCTCTTGTGCCACAGCCAGTTGAGCTCCGAGCTGCTTTTGCTGATGAGGCATGTTTCTGGTGGGCTATCTTCCCATGAAACGACGTAGAGACTCCCTTGTCTGAATCCTTTCAGAACCACCTTCTTTTGATTGTTTCTAACAGTGAATTCATCCTTCTTGATCTTCACTGTGAAACCGTTGTCACAAAATTGACTCACGGATAACAGATTATGTTTAAGACCAGAAACAAAGCTAACAT
Organism: Salvia miltiorrhiza; assembly: GCF_028751815.1. NCBI lineage: Eukaryota > Viridiplantae > Streptophyta > Magnoliopsida > Lamiales > Lamiaceae > Salvia > Salvia miltiorrhiza. The sequence goes on along the minus strand of NW_026651440.1, from coordinate 353,369 downwards.
TACTGATACTGGCGTTACCCATGTTGAGCACACCGTAGCCTTTTGTTTCTCCGATTGAGTTGTCTCCGAATGCAACTTTGGATCCCGCTTTCTCAACATACTGAGATAGATATTCTTTGTAGCCCGTCATGTGCTTCGAGCAGCCATTATCCAGATACCACGTTCTGATTGAAGCTATAACCTCTTCCTTCTTTTTGTGTTTCCTGACATTGACCTGCAAGGAAGAGTTGCTTCAGGCACCCAATCAAGCTTTGGGTCCTTCGATGTTAGCTCGAGTTCCCTTTGGAACGCATATCTGCTTCAGAATTGGTCTGGCTAATCTCTTGCGCTTTGTTGATTGTCTGATTGACGTTGTTGGCGCTTCAGTTAGCACACGAGCATTCTTCTGTTGAGAAATTCCTTTGAAGGCCTCACTCTTGTAGGAGTTCTGTCTGATGAGTGGTTGAGGTTTTCTTTGCTCGGCGAAGTATCTTCTTTGAGATACTCGAGTCTTTGCAGACTTATGGAGACTTGACTGATGTCCAGTTGCTTGTTGTCGTGGATGTCGCTTGGCTCGACTGGACTCAGCATTGTTTGGTCTCCATGGATGTTGTTCCTTCTGAAACTGAACTGATGTCAGTCTCTGACTGATGTGGCCTTTCTTCCCCTGGATTGGTGAGGAAGATTCTTCTTGATTCCTGATGTTCCTTCCCCGATCTTTGACTGAAATATGCTTTCCAGTCTTCTCAGTAGGATGATCTGGTTGGGGGGCCTCCTTTGCTCGTCTATAGCTCCATGGAGGTGGAACATTCGATCTTGCCATCAGTTTACGTTTGCGAACTTCATCCATATCATGATCTCTTGATTCTTCTGATGTTGTGATTTCAGAAGGATCTTCCTTTGAAATGATCATGATATTCTTTCCTTTGTCAGCTGCAACCTTTCCTCAAATGCTTTTAACAAGGCCTTTCGATGGAAAGTTGCTCATCATGGGAGACTGCATCATGCAGTTTTTGACTGTTTCTTCCAGCTTATGATTGAGCCTCTTGATCTCATGAGATGCTCTCTCACATTCTGAGTTGGAGATTCTGTGTTTTTCCTCCAGTCGGCTGTTCTCCATGATTAGCTGATCAAGACAAGTTTCATCCGAAAAGTAGATGATTGTCTGATTCTTAGCTCGTTCATCATTGATCTCCTTGTCCAATTTCTGATTCTGCTTGAGCAGATCTTCGAACATTTTCCTCAACTGACAGTGATCAGTCATGAGCTGATCAAACTCGTCAGTTTCATCGGATGAGCTATCTCCAGATTCTGAGTGGTCTCCTGAAAGCATCAGGAAGTTATCAGTATAATGAGTTTTTGAGTGAGAGATTACCTCTGAGCCATTCATTCATTGTCGTAGTTGTTGTCAGCCACGCTTTCTGATTCATTAGCCATCAGGGCTCAGCTCTCATCGTCTGAGCTGGAACTGTCGAAGTCGGATGATTCTGATGTGTCTTTGGAAGAATCAGCATCGTCAGCAACCATCGCTTTCTTCTTCGAAAAGCTACGATCTTTCTTAGCTTTTAGTTCTCTGCGCTCAGCTTGAGTCAGATCAGGGTATTCATTTCGAAAGTGCCCTTTCTTTCTACATCCAAAGCATTCCATGTCTTTGATGTCGTAAGCGGCTGACTTCCTTTCTCCGCTTCGATCTGTGGAATGTCTGGAGTTGCTTTCTCTTTCCTTTCCTTTGTAGTGCTGCTTGTGGAACCTTCTGTACTTCCGGAACTTGGACTCCATCTTGTTGAATCTTTCAGTCAACAAGGCATATTGACTGAAGAAGTCCTCTGGGTTGAGTTCCGTTAGTTCCTTGATTTGCTTCTTGCCTTCTCTTGTTGAGGCTTTCAGTGCAACTCTTCTTGAGGTTGATGGACCATCTTCGTCTGATCCTCCAGCCTTCTTGTTTCCAAGATTTCTCAGAAGGTCAAACTCATTTGCCATGAGATCGGAGAAAGCTTGTTTGTCGGGAGCTGACTGAATCCAGGCTTATGCTGATGAGCGACTGAGTAGATCTGCCATTCTCCTCGTGGCAGTGCTCGAAGAATCTTCAGGTTAATTTCTCGTTGAGTGTATTTGTCTTTGGAAATGGATTGAACTTCATTCAAGATTTGATTGAATCTAAGTTCCATTTCCTCGACAGATTCATTCTTGAGCATGAGGAAGGAGTCGAACTTCTGACAAGCTATGGATAGCTTATTCTCCTTGATTTCCTCGAAACCTACGCACATTCTTTCCAGAATATATGTCCCACATCTCCTTTACAGTTCCGCACTTGATGATCTTCATGACATGCTTGTCGGGAACGGTGCCGGAGATGATGCTTTTGGCGAGGTTGTCTAGCTCATCTTGCTTCCTTTCTTCTGTGGTGAAGTCTGCTTTTTGCTTGGGCTGGACCTCATCGTAAGGATCTTGTCGTGGATCAACAGGAACCCTTTTGACGGTTTCGGTGATGGTGATTGGTCCACTGGTGATGACTTCCCACATTCGGCAATGTTGGGCGGTGAGGAAGCTTTCAAGCCGAAACTTCCATATGTCGTATTTTTCAATACTAAACATAGGTAGAGAAGATAATCTGCTGTGGTTAGTCTCCATCAAAAAAGAGAGAACAGATAACAGCAGATAGAACAGATAGCAAGCACAAAGAAAAGAGAGAGAACTTTTTCGAGACCTTTGAGAAAAAGGATCTAGTTCAATTAGAACCTAATCAGATACAGATAGTTCTTGGGAACAACCTGCTCTGATACCAATTGTTAGGTCCTGAGGGTCTCGAATAGGTGTATGGGGGGGGAATACACCTATGGGCTATTTTTAAACAAATCCTCAATCAGAGGGATCTCAGTCAGAGATCAAAACGAAACTTTACATGCAAACAAAGACGCTTGTTTTACTGAAATCAGTTTTGACCAAACAGGGTTGACGACTGATACTGAAAGCTCTTCAGTAAAGAGTTATCAGTTAAGTTACTGGAACTTAACTGACGCAAGTAAGGGCTTCAGTCGAGTTTGCTAAAATAGAGATGATAACACTCTTCCTGACTATCAGAAGATAGATCAGTCAGACTGATATCATACGCAGCGGAAATTAAACTTAGTTTCGTAATAGCCTCGGTGGAGCACGTTGTTGGTTATTAGGTTTCTCTTTACAGTTAATCAGTGTTCAGTTTATCAATAGAAATAACACAAGTAAGAATGTAAACTGAAAACTGTAAACAACACAGAGACTTTTACGTGGTTCGGAAAAACCCTTTCCTACATCCACGGTTGATTGATTAGACCAAAAATCCACTCCGCAAGTGCTTAACAGGTGCACTGCAAACCGAACCGTGTGCTTGCCCGGTGCACACAACCGTATCACTGAAGAAAACCCTTCTTCAGTACCCACGCTTCACTCGCGTCGGATTTCTCTTGCTTAGCACAACCCGCGCTAAGACTCTCAGAGTCAGAAAACCCTTCTGACCTCCGAATCACTCAAAACACTCTTATGGGGGGGAGGTTTGAACGAGTGCCAACTATACTTACAAAGAACAAGTTCTTTGAAGCAAGTTTGACCTTTGGCTTCTGGGTAAACAGAGGTTTGCCTAAGGTCTAAGAGAATGTGTGTAATCAGCAGTGACTGATTTTGGCTTTGAAATTCTCTTCTTCGATTCAATCTTTGGGGAGGTTAAGCTTTAGGCTGAGTAGCAATTTCGGCAGAGCTTCAGCTTATGTCGTTGAATCGGTGAAGGTTGAAGTGATCCTCGAGCGCTATTTGTAGGAGAACTCTTGAATAGATCTGTTGGCGTAGATCGTCCTCAAGATTTCTTCCGTTGGAGAGCAATTCGAATTTGGGCTGAGGCTTCAATCTTCGAGGTTCCTTGTCTGGGTGGAAACGGCTCTCTTTGATGGACAAGAGATGTGACGTCTCTGAAAAGTAACCACCAGATAGGAATGACCTCTGCAGAGATAAGATCCTGAGATCTCTGCATTTAATGCGGCTGTACTTTGTGAGTACGTGGCTTCCTCTAAACATTGGAAGATCAGTCCGAGGAGGAATATTCAACTGATACTTGACTTTAGTATCAGTCCATTGCGCGCATTAAGTAATCAGTCTTCGACTGATTCTTCAACCGATACTTCAGTTGGTATCTGCAGTCTTCAGTCTTCAGTCTTCGACACCGCAAGCTAAACTAGAAACGAACTTTAACACTTGAGTTCAAAAACGATTCTAGTCTATTACAGTTAAGACCTATGAATTTTGGTATCATCAAAACAAGGGTTAGGATATTCCACAAGGTTCCCAACAATATGTATGTCGTGCCTACCTAAAATAGAAAATAATAAGAACACGAGAAAGGCGTCGAAACTTTGAACCTTGTGTTGATTTTAGCTAAGGCTTTGAAAGTAAGTAGACAATGATCGTAGATATTTTTACATTAGAGTTCTACACGTATTTATAGGCAAAGCACTAGGAATTCTTGTAGGAGAAAGACTCATATTTGACTTATAGTCGAACTATAACTCTTCGTGCTTATCTCATATCCTTGTTGTGATCTTGACTTCGAACTTAGATTGGTTGAAGGCGTTGAACTCTTTAGGATAAGGTTGGCTCCGCAAAATTAGGCTTGTTCTGTTGAAGGTACCGTTGTTAAGGGCTTGGCAGCGCTATTTTGGGGTCAAAAGCGATGTTCGTCGGGAATCTTTCTCTCTCTCCGATATTTATGGAATGCATATTTTCATCCTCATTTGCTCATCCCCCCTAGTCTAGTCAAACACGGCAAGTTAGATGTTTTGGCTAGACTAGAGAGTTTGGGTGGCAAGGTTGAAATCGACATAGCAGTGTTCCTGGATCTGTTCTTCGTATTATATAGCTTTTGGTAAATATTTTTTCAAAAAGCGAAATACCTCAGTCAGTTGCAGGGTGGTTGATTTCCAAGTGCGCGGATTCCTCCTATTTAAGTTTGTAGCGCAGGGCTCTCATACAGTCTTTTTGGCAAAGTCAAACCACGTCTACGATCGTGCCGCGTGTCCCGCCACGTCTCTGCGTGTGGGTACTATTCGTCTTCTCATGCATTCTGTATTTGCGGTTTACCCCAGTCGCTGCTGCTGCGTTCTTGTCCGTTCATTTTACCGCGATTTTCCTCAAAAGTGTTTTTACCTCCAATTTAAATTTTCACTTTTCACCTTTTCTGAGTCTTCGTCTTCCCCGATTCTCTCCCTTCTCTATTTTTGTCGCTGCCATTTGAGCCAGTCCTACCGACTAATTATGCCTCCGAATATCCCCGATATTAGGATGAACTGTATTAGTTTGCCCCTGTCCACTATCCACGAAACCAAACTTTCTACCTTTGCCGAAATCCTTTGTCTTTCTTCCTCTTATTTCACTCTTTGTACCCAGTCTAGGGCTCTTGAAAAGCGCAACGAAGATGACCTTTCCCCATCTTTTATTCCCTGTTGAGATTCCCAAATTAGGTGTGGATTACGTCTGCCGCCGCCTCGATTTCTAATCGATGTGTGCAATTATTTTGACATTCTTTTTTCCAACTTTTGCCCTCTACAATTCGCCGTGCCCTAGCTTTCCATATTGTCTTGAATTTCTATGGGGTGGAGAAAACTACACGTGTGTTCTATGAAACCCAACTGAGAAATCAGGCATCTTCTACTATTTCTCCTCATTGTCCAAATATGGCATCCGTTTTTTGGATGGTTCAACATCTATGATCCAGATTTTAAATCCAAATACTTCTATGTTGAGGTAAACTCCGGGGACTGGAGTCAGAATTTTGACATCCAGCGTACCCAGTGGTACAAGGAAAAACAAGACCATAGGGTCCCTGGCAGTGTGTCTCCCACATGGGTGAGGAGGATTTTTCACCAACTCGAAGACTTCGAGGCTGAAGAGCCTTTTGAACTTAAACAAATCACCCGCGATAAGTCTACCTTGTTGCCTCTGGGCTATTTGATTATCTTCCCGCCTATTCTATCGGTAATTATTGTGTTGCAGTTTCTATGTTCGTCCTTTCGTATTGTCCCCTATATTTTGTTCTGGTTCTGTATTTCTTTGTTGGGTTCTAATTTATGTACCTACTTTATCTTTGCTATGTTGAGATATGAATTGGCAAAGGAAGGCGAAGTTGAGGGCATTGACGGCTGCGAGCTCTTCTGATGGGGTGGCGATGACCGCCAGTGACTCTGGTGCAGCGGAGTCCACTCCTTCTACGACTCATTCTGCTGTGAAGGATCCGATCAGCGCAACCCCCATTACCTTTGCTCCCCTGTCCACCTCATCGTGGGACATGGCTGTTGGTGCTTCTGCGACCCTTGGGGGTGTGCCGCAGGGGTGATTATTTACTTATTTTTCCCTTACGCGGGGCAATGTCTTCGGGGCCCTCTGGGATGAGACAGAGGAATCTGATGATATGGTGGAGGTCATCCCTTCACCTGCCAAGAGGAAGGCCCCTATTAGGGCCCTCTAGTTTATCGGAACAATCGCTGAAGAGGCCGCTGCGTTATGCTACAAGGAGCCATCCTATTATTTCTGAGGCAGAGCAAGGCTCAAAGAAAGGGGAGCGGGCCCGGGTAGGGCCGATAGAGGTGGTCCGTTGCGTCGTTTATTGGACCGAGCTGACCGAGTAGATAGGTCGGTGTTGAAATCTGTTAGTGATGTTGTGCTTTGCACTAGCATCGCCCAACTCTAAGAACATGTAACTTATTACATGCTTTGATTCCTGCATGAGGTAAGTCTGTGATAGTGTAAATTGGTCATAACCTTGAAGATTTTACCCTTTTTAGGAAAAGGATCAGCTCTGCGAGCTGACTGAGCATGCCTATGAGAGGTACAAGCTGAAGGAGGCCCTGGCTACCTCTGATGCGAATTTAGCCCTGCGCGACCAAGAATTGGTCAAAGTAGGGGATAGGTTGGCGGAGCTACAAATGGAGCTCGAAACTCGAGAAGCCTGGAACTCCGATCTGCATGCACGTCTGCAATTCTTTGAAACAGAGATGCACAGGCTTCAGGCTGAGAAGGAGGCTGGCTTTACCTATTTGAGAGAGGAATACATGGGGTAATTGTGGGCGTAGGCTGCTAGGCTTCTAGGCTTACACTGCGGGGTGTCGGGATCAGCGCAGGGAGATATTCTTGTCTCCCTAGGGTTAGCTGTTCCTAGACACCCTCATTCATGGAGCTTTGGAGGCCTACTGGCATTCTCCTCAATTCCCTACAGACTTTGATTGGGGGATTTGTTTTTAGTCGGTGAGTCCGGCTGGAAGGCCCTGGACCAGGTGGAGGCCACTCCAAAGCAGCGGATCAAGCTTAATATTGCCGAATTGATCGACACCTTAGACTCTGAGAGGCTCTGGCATGCGGCCGATATCGGCATGACCATTCCTGAGGACTTCGAGGAGTGGGTGATCTCTGTTCTTGACAAGGCCTTGCGGGGGTTAGTCAACGGAGAGGACTCCGAGCCTCTGCTGGAAAATCCTGTGTTCCGCACCCCCTTCCTCGACGAGCTGGATGTTGCTCTGGTTACGTATCTGTTTTATATTTTTGTGCGCGAAGTTTGACGCGTTGTGATGCAGGGATTATTTTGAACATAAAATTCGCGGAAATGGCAGGCGGCAAGGAGCAAGACTGCCGGATATTTGTTGGAGGTTTATCTTGGGATATCACCAAAAGGCAGCTTGAAAATGAAGGTCTGAGACTTCGCTTTACATTCGTGTAATTCAAATATTTATCATCGTTTGTGTGATTTTGTGCATTTATTGGTTGGAGGTTTCGTTGTGCCTCCTCTTTTTTTTTGGCTTGGTTGTGGTATATGCTTTTGGAATTGAATTTTAGTATTAAGTTTAATGGATGATGTAATATTGTTTTTTTGTCTGGACTTACTTTTTATTATATTTTTCTTTTCATTATATTTTGTGTGTTAATATCTTTTTTGCCTTGTACGTGGCTTAAGATTGTTGAAATGCGTTGGTAATGGGATTGGAGTAACTTTGGGACCATTGACATATCTAGGACTACTGAAGCATAAGTTCAGTGTGTTTTGGCGTTTTTCTCTGTTTGTTTTCTTTCAAATTAGTTAATGCATGACAGCTTTAGCAATTCTACACAAGGAATTCTGAGAATTTTGGCATGTTGATCTTGCTGCTACTTTTCTCATGGCACCTGCTTTGGAATTCTCTCAACAAATGATAGGTTAGATTAAGACTTTTCTCTGTTTGTTGATCTTGCTGCTACTTTTCTCGTGGTCACCTCTATGGCTCCATGACGTAGTATATTTTTGTGAAGCATTGAGTAGATTTTGCCTTATCAATATCCTTTCAAGATTTTGTGAGAAGTAGGGCTTTCTGTTTAATATTAGCATATTCACTCACCTGCCAAAAGAAGTATATTTTTCATTATATAACGTGCTCATGTCATATTGAACTTCTAAATAAATTTTACTTGTGACGCCCGGGGACGAAGTGCGGAGTGATCGCCGGTGCAATAGAAGCACGGACAAGGAGCGGCTCCGATTAAGACTTCCAAGCGGAGAGGCACAGGGATGAACCGGAACACACCCGAACGAGAGGGATTCCGAGAATATGCAAGTATGAGACTGCATATTCGAGGAGAGCTTAAATGATTTGATAGGTGCTGCTCATATCAAGAAGATGCATTTTCTTTTCTGGTGTGCATATGGAAGAAACTCCAAGGTTAAGCGTGCTTGGCTTGGAGCAATTTCAGGATGGGTGACCCCCTGGGAAGTTTCTCAGGGAGCGTGCGAGTGAGGATAAAATACGCTAGAAAAAGACTTGTGTTGGTCTGTGGGGACAAAATACGCTAGAAAAAGACTTGTGTTGGTCTGTGGGGATAGCCGTCAAGTCTGGAGCCGGGCTGTTACATTACTAATTGCAAATACATTAGCGGGATGAAAGTCCTATTTAATATACCTTTTCATTTTAGTTTAATATGTTATAAAGAGCTATTTAATAGTATGCTTCATAGAATTATTCTATTATTCAACTAATATTTATCGTTATTTTCAAGCCTCGGCCTGTATACGACGGGTAGCAGGTATCCGCGAGTCGCGGGTATGGGTGACAAATAGTAGTCAGCTAGTTTCCTGTGCGACCGCCACATATGGTGCGATGGGTCGGATCTAACCTGACCCGAATCTACCATTTATATTACATATTTTAGTAAATGAAATCAAATGTGTAGTGTAGTGCAATGGCAGTGTGCATGCATTGTTTCCTTAGAGCATCCGCATTGGGGGTTCCTTGATAGCCTACTTGATTGCCTATTTGATAGTGGTTGTGTTATTGAGTAGGTAGTGCTGCATTGGGGTTCCTTGATAGCCTACTTGATTTTTTTAGTTTTTAAAGAGGAGAGAGAAATTTTTAAAGAGAAGAAGAAAATTAAAAAAAAAAAAGAAAAAAAAAAAGAAAATCACTCGAGGATACCCGATAACTCGGGTACTCCTCGAGGACCTCCCCCCCGCATTGCACTCCTCGAAGCCACTCCTCTCCTCGAGTGAGTTCGAGTACTCACTCGAGCACCCGCGATGCGGGTGCTCTTATCCCAAAGGGGGTGGGGGGGATGTGTTCGACACCCATTGCCCTCATTTTTTTACCTGCGTTTTTCCTTTTTTTTGCCTGCGTTTTTTTTCCTTTTTCTGATTCATTTCTTCTTTTTTTTCCTTCTGATTTTTTACAATATTTTTTAATTATATTTTGTTTGTACTTTATTTATTTTCACACTATATTCCAAAGTAATTATTATTATGACAAATAACAATTATTGACATAAAAAAAGTAATATTTACTTAACATTTTTTTTTAATTTTTTTCATCTATTTTTTTTATTTCAACAATTTTTTTTTTCATCTATTTTTTTTAATATTATCTTTATTCACATCAATGGTTTTTTTTTCTTACAACTATTATTACTTATCTAAATAATTAACATTACAAGTTTTCGTGAGTAAATATAACAATTTTTATGACAAAAAATTAATTTTGAAATATTACATTTCTTCATATGCATAATTACTTTTTATTAAGACAATAATTACTTTTAATTAGTATAAAATATACATTTGTTAGCATAAATGTATACATATGTTAATATAAGTATTTACTTTCATTCAATATAAAATAGTACTATTTATATTTTCTAAACCCAAAATCCTGAACACTAAACCCTGAACCCTAAACCCTGAACACTAAATCATAAACCATAATAAGAATATTTACTTTTAATAAGCATAAGATATACATTTGTTCGCACAAATGTATACTTATATTAATATAAATATTTAACTTAATTCAATATAAAATATTATATTTTTTAAACCTTAAACCCTGAACATTAAACACTAAGCCCTAATAGGAATATTTACGTTTAATAAGCATAAGATATATATTCATTAGCACAAATGTATATTTATGTTAATATAAGTATTTACCTTCATTCAATACAAAGTATTATATTTTCTAAACCATAAACCCTGAAAACTAAACCCTAAAACCCTAAACGCTAAATCTTGAACCCTTATAGAAATATTTACTTTTAATAAATATAAGATATACATTTGTTCTTATGAATGAAAAATAATAATTATCGTAAACAATTGTAATAATTAATAAACATTACATTTCATCAAATCAATAATTACTTTTCCTTACGACAATGATTACTTGACCAAATATACAAAATTACAAGTTCTAACGAGTAAAAATAATATTACTTTAACACATATTTGTAATTACTTTTTTTTACAATAATAATTATTTGATTAAATAAATAAAAGTACAAATTCTCATGAATAAAAGTAACAATTATCGTGAACAAATGTAATAATTTAGAAACACTACATTTCATTGTAACAATAATTACTTTTTGTGAAGACAATAATTACTTGACCAAATAGTTAAAAATAAAAGTATTAACGAGTGAAAATAACATTACTTTTCTTCACATCAATAACTACTTTTACTTACAAAAGTATTTATTTGAGCAAATAACTAAAAGTAAAAGTTTTTATGAATAAAAATAAACATTATTGTGAAGAAATGTAATGTTTCAAAAACAACATAATAATAATTATTTTTCTTTATATCAATCAATATTTTTTTATTACTAAAATAATTACTAACCAAATAATTAAAAGTAAAAGTTTCAATAAATAAAAGTAATTAACAATTATAATAAACAATTATAATAATTTTGAAATATTTATTCACGATAATTGCTATTTTTACACACGAGAACCTATACTTTCAGTTATTTGTTCAAGTAATTTTTGTCGTCAGAAAAAGTAATTAATTATACGAAGAAATATAATATCTTAAAAGTATTACATTTTTCACGAGAATATATAAAAACGCAAAAGAAAAACAGTAATAAAAAAACAAACGAAAAATAAAGAAAGTACTGAAAAAGAAAAAAACCAAAATATATAAAAAAATGCAAAAGAAAAACAGCAAAAAGAAATGCTAAAAAGAATATATATATATATATATATATATATATATAAATGCAAAAAAAAAACAAAAAAAAAAGAAAACATGAAAAGAAAAAAAACATAAAAGCAAAACAAAAGAAGTAAACAAAACCGCAAAAAGAAATAAAATACAAAAAGAACATAATTTAAATAGGAAAAGAAAACAAAAAAAAAAAACGTGAAAAAAGTGGAAAAAAGAAACACAAATGCTTCAAAATGGGTTTCAAACCCTCACCATTTGAAATAAGGTAGCATGATGTGGCCATTGAACCAAAGGCCCACTTTTGTATTTATTTGTCTAAACATGTTATATATAACATATTGATGCGGGTCGGGTCAAAACAGGTTTGACCCGTCGCATAGCATGCGATCGCCGCATGCAATAATTTGCCAAAAGTAGTGTACAAGAAGTTGAAATTTTCTCTAAAATTTGCTGCAGTTTCGTGGTGATTTATTTGTTGGGTGGTTTATTGCATTTTTTGGGTGGTTGATTGCAGAATGTCGACGACGAAAAGCAGCGCCACTACTTCTCAAGCCTCGGCAGGTATTCGACGGGTAGTAGGTGGCGGGTATCCGACGGGTTGCAGGTGACGAGTATCCGCGGGTCGCAGGTATGGGTGGTAAATAGTAGTGGGTGGCAAATAATTTTTTCGAATATACGTTTCACTAAGTCAGTCCTCTTTAATTTATTTTTTCATTTTAGTTTGATGTGTAACGTAGACCTATATTATATTAATAGATTTCTAATGAAATAATTTATAGATATATTAAAAAATAATTTTTATATTCTTTTTATATAAATTATAATACCAAATAATACCCGTCAAATTTCGACTGGTTACACACTAGTTATGAATTATTCGAAATGTGATTTTATCGAATTGAAAAGTTTTCAATTTTAATTCCTTTGAATTGTCGATCTAATTCCCCTCAAAAAAGAAAAAGAAAATTGTCGATCTAATCCGACGAGCCTACATGTTTCTAGTTAGATCGACGTCCCAAAATAAAAGCTAGTGACTCAGTGGGGTATCTTAATTAATGTCAATAAATACATAATTTAAATTTCTTTTCGTACTTAATTTGATTTGGGTACCACAGAAAAGGAAATTACATAGGCGATTGATAATGTGAAAGGTATCTCTCACCATTCCTAATAACTTAGGATAAATAGTGAAAGTATATTTGTCATCACAACGTATGTTGACATTATATATAGCCATCTTGAATGTCACTTCATCTCACGAATTCTTATCATAATTAAATAGTTATTGCTGCTTCGTCTATACTTATATGTTTCTCTAATATTAATAATAATAATAATAATAATAAATGTTAAGTAAACATCAAGATCGATCAACACTAATATAGTCGTAAATCGTAATATACTTATACACTTGTATTCATGTCTTTATTGGACTGCATGTGCAATCACTCATGTTATGGTATACTCCCCCGTTCACGAATTAAAGCCCTACTTGCACTTAAATTTTTGTCCACCAATTAAAGTTCTATTATGCTTTATTTACCTTTTTACTCTTTTTTTATATATATTTACTACCATTTGCCACTAATAGACCCACCTTACAACAACTTTATCATTTTTATATTCTATATTTATTACTCTTTTTCAGTTATCAATAGTGAACCCACCACACAACACCTTTAATATACATAAGGAAGAGTCAATGGAGAATCAAATCTCAGCCGTTGATTTTATCTAATCTCACGGTCAGCATTTATTCATGCCGTGTAAAATAATTTTTTTTATTGAACATATACAGGGTCGAATCCCACAACTCCCAAAAAATCAGCATTTATTCACGCCATGTTTAACGGATTTTATGAACGTTCATCAAATCCGTTGAACATATCAGTAATTTCGTTGAACGTTCATCAAATCCTTAGAATATGGCGTAAATAAATGTTGATTTTTTGGGGGTTGTGGGATTCGACCGTGTATATGTTCAACAAAAAAATCCGTTAAACATGGCGTGAATAAATGCTGACCGTTAAATTAGATAAGATTAACGGCTGAGATTTGGTCTCTGTTATTTGAATATTTAGTGGTCTCCATTGAACGCCACTCTCTCTATATATATAGAGGTATGTATATATATATTGAGAGAGAGATGTATTGAAAATTAAAAATAAAATAAAAAAATTGAAAAATCTAAACCATTCTGTGTGACGCAAGCTTCATAAATAAAAAAAAAGAAGATAAATATTCATTATTAATTGTATTTTATTTTGCTTGATATAAAGGTATTGCATGCATGCGTGTCGCGATATGGTTGTTGAGAGTGAATAGTTTCGCGAGGATTAAATCTCACCCATCAGTCAAACCCAATTTTCACTCGTGCCAACTCAATTGTATTCAATTGAAAAGGTCTACCTCGCACGAGCCAAACATAATTATAGTATTCATTTTTTAGCCTATAAAAAACTGCCACTAATCCACACTTTTATCGACCCTTTTCTTCCCCGATATATTTCACATCTTCATCCCCCATCATTCTATCAACCCTTTTCTTCCCCGATTTCATATCTTCATCGCTGGAAGCTTCTTCTTGATCGAGTAAGTTCTTTTTTTTTTTTTTTTTACATATTTTTTGTAAATTCCCGATTAATTATAGATTATTAACTCTCAAATCTGGCAAATTCCACCTTACATCAATGAATGTAACCTTATGAGGTTTCGGAGAATTCCAGGTGGGAAAGCGGCTGGGAAGTGGAGATATAGGGTGAGTGGTTTCCATGCTAGGCTTGTCAAGTGCGTAGTCTCCGTTGCTGTTATCTTTTGTTTCGTTGTCAGTTCGACCTTATAAATTGCTTGTCAAAACCCTAGTTTTTTAGCTACCCTAGCTAATTATTTTTGAAAAAATCTTTAAAAAAACACAATTTCTTTTGTGATTTTTGTTTGAGCCATGATGAATCTATATATAATAATATCATCGAGATGCATTTTCAAGTTCATATATATATATATATATATATATATATGAAAGAGTAAAAGATGTGCACTATGCGCTGATTTTTTTTTATACATATCTCATCATCATGGTTTAGTTTCCGAAATCTCTAACTATGTAAAGCTATAGAATTTCTCTAGACTGCGTTCTCTTTGGTTGTAAATTTATCTTGGAAAAAGGAAAAGATAAACAAAATTTCACCTTTTAAATCCTTCTTTCCTTTTTCCACATTTCCTACTTGACCCTTACTCATTCCTCATTTACACTACAAAGGAGGGATAATTCCTCATTTACACTACAAAGAAGGGATAATATTATCCTCCTTTGTAGTGTAAATGAAGAATGAGGTATGAGTAAGAGTTAAGTAGGAAATGTGGGAAAAGAAATGATCCTTTGCAGTGTAAATGAGGAATGAGTAAGGGTCAAGTAGGAAATGTGGGAAAAGAAATCAAGAATTTAAAGGGTGAAATTTTGTTTATCCTTCCTTTTCATATGATAAATTTACAACCAAAGAGAACGCACCCTAAATTGCGTATGATACCTAGAAGATAAATAGAATATACAATTTTCTTTTGAAATGAAAAGTTAGAGAAAGGGTACAAATTCGCAAACTTAGCCCGGTGCCAATGAAAATATTTAAATTTAATTAGTAGCTATAATATTAATGTTTTCTCCGATCCCATTGAAAAATTGAAGATCAATTTAATAACAATCAAAGTCCCGCCGTGTTTAACATCTTGTAAGGTCGAATACAGAACGAACCAAAAGTATTACAAGCAAGGACTACTAATTTGCCAAGACTTTTCATGGAAATCAACAGCTTGTATGGTAGCAATGCAAGAAAGATATATATGTAAATCTTCAACGGTCAAGATTGCTAGATTTCAGCGTAATCCGACGGCTGAGATTGTACAAAAGGACCAACTGAAGTGTGCTCATTTGCTCTCTCAACGGCGAGTAGAAAGGTGATTGTATTTTTATCCTATGATTGATAGGATCGAGACACTATTATGAGCATTGAGATATTAGCAGTAGCTTAAGACCAAGATGAAGTTTCTCAATAGATTGACATATGAGTATTCTAGAATTCTGATGATGGAACTGGTGAATGAATTACTTTGAGAGAATGAGTTTTGATAGAGATGCTGATTGAACTGGGATGAGGATATAGATTCATTTTTCGATAGAGGAAGCATAATTATTTTGAGATGGTCTAGAGTGTAGAGTTTAAGAGGATACTCGACTAGAAATAGAGTCGATGAGAGTTAGTGAGAATCACAATAGAGAAGAGTTGAAATAGTGAGATGATTGAGTTGACGTTAGATTTTCACTGACGTTAGGATTTCACCGATTTAGATTGAGTGAGAATATTTAAATGACTTTTATGTGACGTACTTGATACATGTGTGACTATGATTGAATGAATATGATTTCCTTGAGTATTAGCACACGAGATTAATTTTAAAACGAGTAACCAACGAGATATATTTTAGTCGATGAATAATTAAATCGAGTTAAAATTTTTCCTAAGGGAATTTCTCGGAATTAAGTTTTCTGAGATAGATGAGGAGTGCACTATGTGTGCACTAATTATTATTATAATTATTTTTAGTCACACAATTATTTGATGTTGGGTAATGATTTTATTATGAGACATGTATCTTAAATTATTTTTAGGGGTAATTGCCCCTAAATACATAGGGTTGTAAATGAACAGAGCTACTCGCAAGCTATTCGAGATTCAGCTCGAAAAAAGCTCGTTCGGAGCTCGATTCAATAATAAACGAGCCGACCTCGAGCCTGACAGTGCTCGGCTCGTTGAGCTCGCGAACATGTTCGAATAATCGAATTCAAACATGTTCGCGAGCCTATTCACGAACCTTCAGTCGAGCCTTCAATCGAGTTAGTACACGAGCCTTAAACGAGTCGAACTCGAACTCGAACTCGTGTAACATACTTCCTCCGTCCGGCCCAAGATGCTACATATTCCTTTTCGGACCGTCCCAACGAAGATGCTACATTTCTATATTTGGCAAAAATAAGGAATTTTAAACACTTAATTAACACTAATTAAGTATTTCTTTATTACCTTCTCTCTCCTACTTTATCATTTTTTACCTTCTCTTTCTTACTTTATCACTTTATTACTTTCTCTCTCCTACTTTATCACTTTATAATTACACACTTAAAACATTAATCTACAACTCCTTAAATCCCGTGCCGAAAAGCAAATGTAGCGTCTTGGTCGAGACGGAGGGAGTATTAATTAAGAAGATTTTCTTAAATTTATAACAAATTCGAGCTTGAACACCATATATACGAACATCTAACGAGCTGAGCTCGAGCTCAAGCTCGAATTCGATATTATCGAGCATCACCCGAGCCGAACTCGAACCGAGCCCGAGCTTAGTAAGTGGATGACGAGCCGAGCTCGATCATCAAGATAAAAGCTCGAATCGAGCTCGAGCCGAGCTCGAACGCCCGAATATTTAAACGAGCCGAGCTTGAGCCTGCTAGTATTTGGCTCGGCTCGGCTCGTTTACAGTAAAATACATAAACTTTCACATATTTCTGGAATTGCACACCACCTTTAGATTCTGCCCCACACAATACATGAACTTTGAGATTCTTCTTATTTTTCCCATAGTACCTGAAACCACCAAATAGAGAGATGACATGGCTGCCAGAAAACACACGTGGATTCGCTGGGTGACACGTGGAAATGACGTCGTCCTAATTTAATAGGAAACGACGTCATTTCCAACTTATTGCTGAAGAAGCAGATTCAGTGGTCGACGACGCTCTCCCTAGTCGACGACGCTCTCACAAATGGCTGAAGAAGCAGATTCTGTGGTCGACGGCGCTCTCCCTGGTCGCGGCGCGCTCTGGTCGCGACGTCTTCAATATTCAAAGCTTTGGTCGCGACGTTTTCAAGAATTAGGGCGTCTTCTTCAACTTAGGGCTCGCGAATTTACAGGGTTCGACGGCACTTCCTGGTAGATGACGTTCCCTGGTCGCTGGCGTTCCTCGATCGACGGTGAGCACAGATGGAGAGGGAAATTAGGGCTGGAGAGGCTAAAGCGTGACTGGAAATTAGGGCTGGAGGGAGTGAAATTAGGGGCTGGAGAGGAAAATTAAAAATTAAGTTGGCCAATAAGTTGGAAACGACGTCGTTCCATATTAAATTAGGACGACGTCGTTTCCACGTGTCACCCGACGAATCTACGTGTGTTTTCCAGCAGCCACGTCATCTCTCTATTTGGTGGTTTCAGGTGCCATGGGAAAAATCAGAAGAATCTCAAAGTTCATGTATTGTGGGGCAAAATCTAAAGGTGGTGTGCAATTCCAGAAATATGTGAAAGTTTACGTATTTAGGGGCAATTACCCCTTATTTTTACTACCCTATACTACACATTTTTGGTACATGATTATATGGAAGCATGTGAGATACATGATTATTATATATTAAGGCTTGGAGATATTGTGCCACTTGCTTTATAAACTGCGTTTTTTTTTTTAAAAGGGCCGATTATACGCCGTCGCCATAAGCACCCCCACTGCCTACCAAAAGACCGCGCAGCGCCAAACTCTGGTCTGGTCTTTGCTCTGTCCTTTGAGCTGCTCTGCTCCAGTCTCTACTCTGACGTCTAAGTGGTTCTGCTCTGGTCTCTGCCTCTGAGTTGTTCAGCTCTGGTCTCCACTTGCTAATTTAAGCATGTGTAGAAATTAATTAAATATTATAAGATATGCTTGGAGGCTAAGCAAATGACTTAAATAAAACAAATTATTTCTCTTTCTCTCCCCAAATGTACCGTCCCCTCTTACCCTCTTTCTCTCTCAATTTCTTCATCATCCTCCATTGATGATCATGTGCAAAGCTTCATAGATCATTTCTATACCATAAGCTTCCATTAAAACAAGCTCTAAACATCTATACACTTCAAATCAAGAGCAATTATGGAAGGTTTTTAAAGCTTGAAGTCAAGAGGATATTTTCATTTTCTACTCAAGAATCATTGAGTAAGTATTAGATTTACTTAGATCTAGTTATATTTGAGTTAGATATGAGTATATATTGATAGATCAAGCAAGAAAACATCACCCACTTCATTCTTGCAATTTTCGAAAATTAGGGTTCATACCCCTTCAAAACAAATTCATCATCTAATCTTAAATTGAGATTATATTCATGCTATTGAGATCCTATTTAGTCATCTTTTGTATGCAAAGAATGAGTTTATCTTGATATATGAATTTTTTGAAAGTGTTAGTTTATATGATTTTGGGAAGTTTAAAGTTCATGGATTGATTGATGATTTGATTATGGTTATGAGCTTCTGAGCTTGTTGGGATGAAATTTGATGGACTAAAATGATGATTAGAGGTGATTGATGAAGATTTCAATGAATTAGTTTGATGAGAAATAGGGTATACTTGGTTATATGCTTAAGTTGGCAAATTGATGAGTTATTTTGGCAAGCTTGGAAAAAGCTACTTTCTTGATGAATTTCGACGGAGTTTTTGATACCCAAAAATCTTGAAATGTTATGATGAGTTTAGAATAGTGTTATGAACTTACTTGTAAAATTTCAAGTCATTTCGCCAATGTTTACTATTTTTCAAAAATCAAATTCTCCGGTTGCACGAAACTGCCGAATATGGTAGACTGTGGGAGAACGGTCATATCTCTTAAACCACTTGGAGTTTTTCAACCTACTTTTTTTTTAAATGAAACTAGACTCAGAGGTTTCCAATAGTATGAGTCTCAAACCCAGGACAGTTCCGAGGAGAAACAGTTTATTCTCTTAAGTTAAGGCAGTGCAGAAAGAGTGAATTGAATAAGATTTTGATTTTGAGATGAGATAGAAGTTAAATATGAATATATGTGGCTTTGTGATAATAAAGTGAGCCTATATACTCCCTCCATACCACCGAAAGTGGGGCGTATTCCTTTTTGGGCTGTCCCACCGAAAGTGGTGCATTTCCTTTTTTGGTAATAAATTTTACACTACAAACAATGTGGCCCCCACATATTTACACACCTTTACACTACAATCTTATTCTCCTTAAATTCAGTGCCCAAAACAAGCGCACCAGTTTCGGTGGGACAGAGGGAGTATGAGATATGAGACGAAAAGAATCACCCCTAAAAATTTTGAGAAGTGGCTTAATATATGCCAAGGGAAGGGGGTAGATTTTAATTTTTTCTTGAATCATTTGAACCCGTAATTGTGCTCTTGTGTATTCTGTGAGCTTAAAACGAATTTATGAGAATTTTCCAACAATGAAATCTCGAGGTTAGTTTGTTAAAAATATTATAAAATGAGATTACTTAGTTATGTGAATTATTTTTGAAAAATCAAATTAAGAATGTTATATAAAATATCGTTGGCTTCTAAATAAAATTTTTGGGAATTTTTCCACAGCTAAATTTTTATGATTTTTCAATAATGAGTTTGTGTATGTGATTGCTATGTGCTTATGGATTATTTATCTATGAGTTGTTCCTTGACAGAGTTTAGACCTAAATTAGGTGATAAGTCGAGAATAGAATAATGATTACTTAAACAGAGTTTTTATATGAGATCGAGATAGACGGAGTGTAGTGATGATGAGATAAAATAATACTAAGATAGGAATGGTATTCTTAGTCAGAAAGTTTCTGACTAATCTCTTTTATTCTTATCATGAACTACTTCGATGTGACGGTATCTAAAGATACGAGCAAAGGACGGAAGTGAGTCCACCCCGTGTGCTACGAGAGTAAGCTAAAGCCATCAGGTGGGCATTATTTTTACTATATGTATATAGAGATCTCCTGCGTATCGTAGGCCTCTTATACGAAATGAAGTAAATGACATGAGTTAATTGTTCAACTTCAGTTTGATGAAAATTATTACTGATGATGATGTTTTTATGAGTTTGATAAATAATTTGAGATTTATTGATGTTGAACTAATTGACTTGCCGACTTTTGATGACGATGAGCCTGTATGTCACCCTTACTGATGAGACGAATTCGGGTCCTGCCACAAGCGGGATTGTGTACACAGAGGTGACCGTGAACCGTCTTTCGGGTCGGCCGGTCAGAGGTGATTGTGAGCTATTCTTCGGGTCGGCCGGTCATGGTACTTGAGAAGGAGGCCTACTTCTCAGTACCTTTAATAATGATGATTTGTAGATGTGGTACATACATAACGAGAATTTTGACCGGTCATTTATTTATGATGTTTATGATTGTAAACTGCTTACACGGGTTCTTTTGAGTAAAATCCTCGTGTATTGCTTATGTGGAAAGTTCAATCTATAGCTCTAAGAGCTAGTTTTCATTGATTTTCGGCATATGTCCACTGAGTATTCTGTACTCAGCCTTGCATGTATTTCTAAACGTGCAGGATAAGCGAGGAGGGAGATTGGACTGGTACTGGCAAGGATTTTGTTTAGATGATCTTCCTTATGCCGTAATTATATTCCTTGCGGTAACATCAAGATGTTGAAGTTTATTTTGGACTTAATCAAGAAATTTACTCTCAGCTATATGTCTTCATACATATAGTCTGTTTGCATTTTGCTGAGACACTCTGTATATGCTGAGTCTTTGTGAGTAATTAGCTATGTTTGCTTTGTAAAGGTTGACAAGAATCTCGATGATTTAAAAGTTATAAAGCTAATAATTTCTACACTGATGATGATGTCATCTTTCTTGATTTATCACGTTTCAGTGATTGCTTCCGCTTGACGTTCAATCTAGTTTTCTCTTTTTACCTTATTAATTTATTTAGTCGTATCGATACCCGGTCTACGCTATGACTGGCTAGGCGTCGGGTTGCGACAATGATCTTCAAGAACCGTTCCCTGCAACATAATGCAATTCAAGTACACTTCATTTTAGGTGTAAATTTGTTCCTTTGTTATCTGATAGAGTAAAGGCGATTTATTGCTAGAAAACTGAATAATAATGAACTGAACAGGAATCCTCCACGAGGCCTACGGAAATAATCCGTCCCAAAATCCCAGAAAACAAAAGACATCTCCCTGACCTAATTCTGCAGCTATAAATAATAAAACCCTAATCTGTAAAGCCATGCAACTTTGGGCCAGACTCCATCCAAAACAATAATAAAACGCTAAACAAAAATAACAGACTCCAGCAATTAAATTAATAATTGACAACAGCACGTTTCGCACATGTATAAACTCTCCACGGACGACGACCGCTATCAAATACTCCACCGCTCGAAACAGCCTTGTCCTCAAGGCTAAAGTAGGGAAATTGTCCTCTAACATCAGTTGTATCCATCCACGTAGCCTCCTCTGCATCTAACCCATCCCACTTGATCAAAACTTGGTCCACTGATTGGCCATTGTGCTCAATAGTTCGACGATCCAACACAATTTCTGGTAAAAATGGTGGATCCACAGCCATGAGATCCTCTGGAAGAACCAGATCCGATTGTACCACACCAACCGCCCTTTTCAATAATGAAACATGGAAGACCGGGTCAATTTTGGAACCAGGTGGAAGCTTTAAGCGATATGCAACAGAACCCACCCTTGATTCGACTTCAAACGGCCCAAAAAAATGTGGCGCCAACATGCGATTTTTGTTTTTGAACAATGTTGACTGTCGATAAGGCCGAAACTTCAAATAAACAAGGGAATCGACAGGTATCTCCACATCACGTCTATGCTTATTAGGGCTGTAAACGAGCCAAGCTACTCGTTAGCTATTCGACGTTCGACTCGATAAAAGCTCGTTCGGTAATTTAATGTACAGCTCATTTAGCTAAACAAGTCAAGCTTGAGCATGACGATGCTCGGCTCGTTAGCTCGTGAACAAGCTCGTAAAGTGATTTATCTTAAAAACATAAGATTATTCATTAAATGTCTTATTATATTTTATACTATATGTAGTAATATTTGGATTAAGTATTTAATTAACATCATTTATTTACAAGAAAATAGTAAATATATATTTTTGTGAATAAAATAACTTATATATTTGAAAATTAACTTATGTATTAGGAAAATAACTAAAATTTTAAATAAAAATTTAAATTTAAAAAGCTCGATTAGGCTCGGCATTGTATTCGACTCGATTAAAGCTCGATCGATAATTAATCAAACAGCTCGATTAACTAAACGAGCCAAGCTTGAACAAGGCACTATTCGGCTCGGCTCGACTCGATTACACCCCTAGCTTCACGTACCATCCTTTTCGTACCATCATTTGCTGCGCACGTTCCAAATGGTAGAGCAAATGCTTCAACACTTCATCACGAGATGTCAAAGACTCTGCCAGAGACTGCATTCGAACTTCCCCAGGTAGAAATCGGCGCAACACTGGTGGAGTACGACCATATACCGCCTTAAATGGTGTAGTGCCAGCTACCGAATGGAATCCCGTGTTGTAACAGTACTCGACCCAGGGTAACCACTTAGCCCATTGCTTATGATGCTCCGATGAGAAGCAACGCAAGTAAGTCTCCAAGCACCTATGTAGGTCCGCTGAGCTCATCTTTAGAGTAGTGCCAGCCATGCGAAACAACTCTTGCCAGAATGTACTAGAAAAACAGGATCACGATCAGATACAATTGAACTTGGGATACCATGTAGGCGAACTACCTCGCGGGTGAAGATGTCTTCCACGGATTACGCCGTAAAAGGGTGGCGAAGAGCTAAAAAATTATCATACTTGGAGAATCGATCCACCACGACTAACACACAATCCACTCCACCTGAGCGCGGTAAACCTGATACAGCTGAAGGTTCGTTGGTGCAAGACTCAGTGCATGTTCCTGTTGGTCCAGTTACAAGAGCTCGAGCCAAGAAGTTCAAGGAGAGCTTGATGATCTTAGTTGAAGAAGTTTGGAAGCAAGAGTCGATCAAGAAGCCAATTGGAGATTGTGGAGTTGGCGAATTGAGCTCGTGTTTGATTAATCAGCCAATCTAAATAAAACTAATGGGCTGCGAAATAAAGCTAAATAAATAAAATGTAGTCTTTCAAACTTCGGTCCACTCGCACGTAATAAGATTAATCAAACACGGGCTCAATTCGCCAACTCCACAATCTCCAATTGGCTTCTTGATCAACTCTTGCTTCCAAACTTCTTCAACTAAGATCATCAAGCTCTCCTTGAACTTCTTGGCTCGAGCTCTTGTAACTGGATCAACAGGAACATGCACTGAGTCTTGCACCAACGAACCTTCGGCTGCATGAAAACCTGAAACAAAATCAAGACTAATATCATCCAAAACTTGAGCCGGAATTGGCAAGGGTGTCAGCAACCCAACTGGAGATTTTATCTCATATTTATTTTTTAGGCAGGCCACACACGCTGCCACGAACTGAGTGACATGCTTCATCATCCCCGGCCAATATACGTTGGCTGCCAAACGACGATACGTTCGGTATGCACCGGCATGACCGCCCGAAAGAGTAGCATGAAATTCGACCAATAATTTTGGGATCCAAGGCGAAGTCACCGGTATAACGAGGCGACCTTTATACATCAGAGTGCCATGCACCAAGGAATAATGCTTAGGTGTTGTTCCCCCGTTTTCCAAATCCGCGACTATTTTGGTCAGTGTGGGGTCAGCTCCAATTTCCCTCTACAAAGAAGACCAATCCACCCATTGAGGCCATGAGATAACAGCTAGCTCGCCCTCTTCCGCCCGGCGAGATAAAGCATATGCTGCTCTATTTAGGGTGCCCTTCTTGTAGTGAATAGTGAAGTCATAACCCAGCAGTTTTGCCGCCCAATTTTGTTGTGCTGGGGTAGTCAATGGCTGAGTTAACAAGTGGCGCAAGCTTCGTTGGTCCGTACGGATAGTGAATCTGCAGCCAAGTAGATATGGTCGCCAGTGTTGTACTGCTAAGACCAATGCCATCAACTCCTTCTCATATGCGGACTTAGATAACATCGTTGAAGACAGACTCTTGCTGAAGTAAGCAATCGGCTGTTTATCCTGCATCAATATGGCGCCAATCCCTCTGCCTGATGCGTCACATTCGACCACAAATTCCTTTGAAAAATCAGGCATACGCAATAGGGGGGCTGTTGTCAAGGCTAATTTCAGTGACTGAAATGCCGCCTCAGCCTCTAAAGTCCAAACCCAAGGCTTTTGGGCATCTTTTTTTAGCAACGCCGTAAGGGGTGCATCGATTTTTCCATAGTCGCGAATAAATCACCGATAATACCCCGTGAGCCCTAGAAATCCCCTAAGGCCGCGAACTGCTGTAGGTGTCGGCCACCTGATAACCGCTGATACTTTTGTAGGATCCATACGAACCCCTTGATTTGAGACGATGTGGCCTAGGTATTCCACCTCCGACTTACCGAGGAGACACTTCTTTGGGTTTATAACCAGTTTATGAGTATGGAGGACCTGTAAAACCTGGCGAAGATGGCTCAGATGATCTTCCCACGAACGACTATATACCCAGATGTCATAAAAAAATACCAACATAAAACGTCGAAGATATGGCCGAAATATATCATTCATCAAGCTTTGAAATGTGGCTGGTGCATTTGTGAGGCCGAACAGCATGACCAAGAACTCATAATGTCCGGAATGAGTTCAGAAGGCTGTTTTGGGCACGTCATCACAAAATACTCAGATCTGGTGGTATCTTGCCCGCAAATCCAGCTTACTAAACTATTTTGCTCCATGTTGCTCGTCTAACAACCCTTGGATCACCAGAATGAGATATTTATCGGGAATGGTGAGTTTGTTGAGTTCCCGATAATCAGCACAAAAATGCCACGATCCATCTTTTTTTCGAACCAAGAGGACTGGACTCTAGTAGGGGCTAGTACTTGGTTGGATAATGCCGGCAGCGAGCATTTCGGCTACCAAGCGCTCTATTTCATCTTTCTACAAGTGATTGTAGCGATAGGTACGCACGAAAACTGGTTGGGCCTCTTGATGTAAGGTTATCCGGTGGTCACTAGCACGCTCTGGAGGAAGCTCCATCATGGACATACTGACCGAAGGAAATGCAGAAAGTACAACTGCCAAGTCACGTCGAGCAGCCTCCGATAATCACACCGAGACCCCATACTGATCAAGAGGAGCAGCAGCATCCAGAATCCACAGACCCCAGCAAGTGTCTTCCGCTTCAAGTGACTTTAGTTCCTGATAGGTGCATGGTTTGCGAGTTAGAGTAGGATCACCCCGAATGCACTGTTGGCGTCCCTCAATCACGAACTCCATAGTAAGTGTTTTCCAATTAGCCTTCACATCCCCCAGGGTAGCCAACCACGACACGCCCATAATTAAATCTATATTACTGAGAGAAAATATATAACATGATATCATAAACAATGCAGAGTCGATCATAAGGGAAACATTCTTACAGATGCCGCCGGTGTAAACAGGGGTACCATCACCCAAAACCACCAAAAATCGCTCGGTCGGTTCAATGGCCCACTTTAACTTCCGAGCTACCTGTTCTGCCATAAAACAGTGGCTAGCGCCACTATCCACCATAATTTTGAGGCGTGATGCACCGACATGGCCGAATAATTTCATGGTTTGGGGTCCATCAAACCCAAACGATGTCAACTCAGATAGGTTCATAGATTGGAGCTGTGGCTATTCAGGTTGTTCTTGCTCGGTCGGAATACTATCCTCCAACATGAATACATCATTGACGGCATCGTCTTCCAACTCTCCCACCATAACGTGTAGTGTGTTTGGAAGACAGCGGCGAGTCGGTCCGAATTTAAGGCCACATTTGAAACAAGTACTTGCAGCCAAGTGCTTCCTGTACGTCTTATCCGTCATGTTGCAGAAACGATGAGGGGGTCGTGGTGTCCAGGACGCGTAAGAGGAAGCTGCCTACTGCTGGGGTTGCGGCGTAGAAACAACCTGGGAAAAACGCGGTTGGAAACTAGACCATGATGGAGGCGTGGGGTTAGTGGTAACCAAAAAAGAGGGAGAACTCGTTTGTGCAGTACAAACCGAGTCGAGCTTTCTTTCCATCTGGACAGCAGCAGAATAGTCTGTAATAGTCGGGTCCTGAATCATCATGCGAAGTTCCTTCTTCAATCCCCCGAGGAAAAAACCCAAGTATTGCTCATCTGAGAATTTCGGCAGCTGGGATACTCGTACTTCAAAAGCAGAAATATACTCTTCTAGAGTCCCCGTCTGCTTTGTAGTAGCTAAAGCTTCAAAGCCATTAATAGCAGACCCATCCCCGAAACAAATCAATAACTCGCGAGTAAAACGCGACCAAGTCAAAGTAGGGTAGCATCGCAGCAACATCTGTATCCATGGCATGGCAGAACCGGACATAGCAATGAGCGCCATTTTAACGCGTTGATCAATGGGCGTAGCGTGCACTAAAAAATATTGTTCAGCACGAGCCAACCAAGAGTTGGCATCGAACCCATCAAAACCTGGAAGGTCCATCTTGTGCATGGGTGGTAAAATTTCCTCCTCGTTGTGGTGACTCCCGCCCGATTCCTCATCGTGTGGAGTATCAACATAGATGGAAAACTTCTTCATCAAGGCATCAAGTTTGGTCTCCATGGATGAGTGGTGGGCTTCTGTTGACGCTTGGAAAGTCAGCAACTCCCGAACGACGCCAAACAGTTCCCCAATCGCCTTCTCTACATCCTCCAAACGAGATTCGGTATTTCGCGTAGTAACCATCGTTCACCGCACCAATTTGATAGAGTAAAGGAAATTTATTGCTGGAAAACTGAATAATAATGAACTGAACATGAATCCTCCACGAGGCCTACAGAAATAATCCGTCCCAAAACCCCAGAAAACAAAAGACATCTCCCTGACCTAATTCTGCAGCTATAAATAATAAAACCTAAATAATAATAAAACCCTAATCTGTAAAGCCCATGCAACTTTGGGCCAGACTCCATCCAAAACAATAATAAAACGCTAAACAAAAATAACAAACTCCAGCAATTAAATTAATAATTGACAACAGCACGTTTCCCACGTGTATAAACCCTCCACGGACGACAACCGCTATCATTATTGGTCTTGATAGGTCATGTTATGGAGTGTGTTGTGGCTTTCATATCAATTTCAAAAGCTATAAAAAGGACAATATCGTCGTATACTTATTTGATTCGGATTCCGACAGAGCAATTATGTACGTAGAGTACAGTACATAGATAGTGCCACCGTGATTGGGATGAGATAGGAGTACTTAATTAGATAGCGCCTATTGCACATGAACGGGGTTCACCCACATAGAAAAAAGAAGAAGAAAAAAAGGAAAAAAAAAACACAAATGTTACTCAATTACATAGTTGTCTAACTAGGATTTCACTTGGTGAATTATATTGTTACACTTTTTTTAATGATCGAACTCAGAACGTGATACAGTGATATTTAGGGTTCGTTTTAGGAAGAAAGCCTAGTATTTCCTCCGTCCACGATATCATTTCTACTTTTTCTATTTAGATCCGATATCATTTCGAATTTCATTTATAACAGTAGGGTGCACATAACATTTTATTTTCCTCCACACATTTATTGTGGGACCCAAACTACATTCACACCAATACCCACTGTTATCAACTATTATCCATCATTTTTCTTAAAACCCGCGTCGTCCACAATATGGAAACGATATGGTGGATAGAGGGAGTATATTTTTCAGGTCATCAACCTATTGGAAGGCTGAAGCTGAAATTCAAGACAATATCGATCTCGAATAGAAGGTATAACTCTATGTATTTTTGTTATATATAACCAATTACCATTTCATGGATTTTCTACGGCTAAATGTATTTGCTAAGGAGGTGTTTGGTTTGAGTAATGAGACATGGCTAATAAAATAATCCAGTTTCATCAAGTGTTTGATTTGAATTATTGGGCTCATGATTGATAACTTGGCCTACATCTAATTATCCTATTCAGTGATTATTTATCACCTCAAAAGTTGGATGAATTATTTAACTATCATCAACATACTTTCGATTAGCTAGCTCAATCAGTTGACTTACACTCAATTAACTAATTTGCATGAACTGAGAAAACAAGTTAAACAAGATTATCTAAGCAACATGTAAGTACCTTAACCCCTACACTTCGGCACCAAAGGATCAACTTGTTGTCAATGAGTTAGATAATTAATATATCACTAGATTAGAAAACTATCAGGACAAGTAATCTCACTCATCATGTGCTAATCAAGTCACCTGAAGCTAGCTAATCAGTCTTATTTTCAGTCATATAAATAAGTAACGAAAAATTTATAATTGGTGGATTCTTTTCCTATACACCTATATTTATTTGTTCAAGACTAACACGAATAAAAAAGTACAACCAATTCATTTTTCTTTTAAATACAAATGCATTATTAAAGAATAGAGTATGAGTAGACCCATACCGATTCAGATCCCCGAAGAGAAATCAAGATCTTTTTTACACAATTAGAAATGACAAAAAAGGTAAGAAAATAGATCTAAAGTATGAAATCTTAACAAATGATTGTAGGGTTAATGGTAGGTTTAACTGATTCCAAAAAAAAAATTATCTTCTGTAAAAGAAAACTAATCCATTTTGAGCTTGGAATGACAAAGTTGCCCTTAATTAAATCGTGCTTTGCTCAAATCGTAAACTTAATGTTCAACATGTTCAACCATTGCAATTCCATCAATAGAATATTAGTGAAAAAACATTCTTAGAAAATGCATTAATGATCGACTTACTCGACTATTGCAAGTTGAGTAGTAGAGTATCAGTGAAAAATCCACTCATGCTCTACATAAGGGTAAAAAAATTCCTAAATGGGTATAATTTATATATTTTGCCACATCGTTTGTTCCACCTTAAAGGCGTGTGCATTACTTATCCACAACATAGAGACGATGGACTTCAAGTGTGATCCACCATATCAGTCCTCATCAGTTGCAACAATCTCTGACGTGGTGGGATAGAAGGATCTAGCGGCGACATAAACACATGCCGCAATGTTTTTCATCCACTGCCGCTTCTAGACACCCGCTTTCCTTTCCTTTGCACAAACCTTCAGCTTTGCCTCTTTCAAAGGTCTCAAAAGTGGCATCATCAATTTTAGCAGAGGTTTCTTTGTGCAATTTATTAATAACTCGACAAAAGATTAGATTCAATTTGTTTGAGATCCAAATTCTATTTTCCTAACTGAGCATTCTCATAAAAGAGCTTATCAAGCCCAGCTTTCAGGGAGGCAACCTTTTCATCCCTAGCCTTGAGGAAGCCTTTGTAAACCCCACTAACATTATTCCTTTCCTGGAGGATAATAATACAAGCCATTCTTATTTGGTCCTTACCCCGTCAAAGAATGCTCTAACACTAAGGATATATCTTAATATATGAGCCTAGAACATAAATGAAATGAAAAAAAATGATAAACTAATATGAAATAATAACGGCAACCAAACATAAAGATTAACAAAAATCACTTGCATCTCATGAAGACTCGCAACTTTGTCAATTTTCTCGCTGCTCACCAGCTCAAGTGTTTGCCAATCCTAACTATGAGTAAGGCACTTAAGGAAAACCATGTATTCCATGTCAGTAAGATCCTAAGAAGAACCTCGGTAGGTTATCGAAAGAGTGCTCTGAGGATCTGTTGAGACTAGCATAGGCGTTTGACGAGCCCATTTTTTGTGATAAATCAAGTGCATTTTTAGATCTAGATCGCGTATGTTTTTGTGTGTTTGTATTTATTTTGGGTCTGGGAGGACACATTGTAGGGCATAGGGATTTGCAGGTACATAAAGGGCAGAACATACTTAATTCCTCAAGAAAGCAAACACTCAAAGTCATACAAGGGCAAAACATCATTGCACTATGCCTAGGTCAAGTACTGTGTGGGATCGGGTAGTGTTCAGGGCAAGGAGCCCAGGAGTCAGGGACGAGATCAGAATGAGGGAACAAAGGCAAATGAGAGAAGGCCAAAGAGAGATGCAGTAGCGGGCGGAACAAGGGCAAACACGACAGCATTAGCATAGTGTGACTAATGTGGGCAGTGGTACTATGCCTTTGGACATGCCTGTGACCATTTGGGTTAGTTGTTCCATAATGTGTTCTAGGACAAAGGGAGAAGGGGAGTACACCTCCACCCAATATGAAAGGTGCAAATGAGGGCTAGGTGAGCTTGTGCACCTGATACCGTGACAATGGGGGCATAACTCAGTTATGATGAAACCGCCCATACACCACAAAAACACGCGTATAACGACCGAATTCAATGACCAAAATTTTTTATCGTTAATTATATTTTTAATATTATACTCCCTCCGTCCACCAATTCAGTCCTACTTTTCTTTTTGGTCCGTCCACCAATTCATGTTCTACCCATTTTTAGTAACTATTTATACATTTTTAATTGGTGGGTCCTAATAAACAATACAATTTTTCTTCACTCAACTAATAAACAATATACTTTTTCTTAAAACTCGTGTTACCTTCCTTAGGTCATAAATTAGTGGATGGAGGGAGTACTATTTTATTTTTTTTAACGACTGAAAATTCGGTCGTTAATATTTTTTAAAATTTTTAATATTTATTTATTTTCGGTCGGTAATCTTTTTAAATATTTTTTTGATTTTTTAAATTTTTTTAAGAATTTTTTTATTATTTTTTAATGACCGATTTTTCGGTCGTTAAAATTAATTTTAATATTTTTAATAAATTTAATTTTTTTTAAAGACCGAAATTTTCGGTCATTAACATTATTTTTTATTTTTTTATTTTTTTATTTATTTATAAACGACTGAATATTCAGTCGTTAATATTATTTTCCAATTTTTTAAATTTTTTAATTTCATTTATTTATTTATTTTTATTTTGTTTATATAATATATATACATATATATATATATATGTAAATATTTAATTATATTTAATTAATTTTCTATTTAATTCTTATTTTTAAATTATTGAGAAAATTTTTGTTAGAGTCAATGTTGATTCCGACAATGTTGGGTTGAATGTTGATAACATTCGTATTTTGAATGTTGGGTTGAATGTTGATAACATTCATGGTGTCAACATTTCTGAGTTTCAACCTGTTCCGAAGTCTGCCTTGACTTCATACTTTAACTCTCCATTGATAATTGTATATAATTAATCTTTACCTTCCTTTTACGTTTTATTATTCTTTGGTTGTGAAATAAAGGTTTTATGCTTGTTGACCACGTTTTTAATAAGTGGAAAGACGGTTATTCATGGTCCAAAGTAGTGGGTGTTAGTTCCTATTTTTCAGGATCCATGATCTTTCAACCAACATTACAGACTGGTCGACTAGCAGTTTTTGGAGGTGGATTACAGCGGTTATAGGAACGTTTTGAAAGTGGGAAGTAGATGAAACTAACCACGACATGAAGTACTATAAAAGTAGCAAGACTCCTCATTCATCCTTACGTTTTGAAAGTGCAAAATCAGTTACCTAACATTCACTCACAACCATCACGTCATTTTCCTGCTGCAAACGTGACACCGGTTCTTCAAGGATTGCTTTGGCGAAGGAGGTTTAGGCAGTCAATCTGTAAAGCCTCACTTTGTATCGACGGGAGGTGGAGGTCATTGGATCGTAACATGTTGTTTGTTTTGTTCAACTAACATTTGTTATTCGGCTGTTTTGGTTTCTGTGTTGTATCGACATTCTAATGCAGAAAGTAGATAGGTTGATTTATCTTATGCAGTCAATCTGTAAAGATAGATCTTTAATAGATCCAAATCTGTACTTTACTTATTGATCAACATAGTGAATTTTGCCTTGAGGCACTCACGGGTTATTTATATAATCCGTGAAAAAATATTCCTGTTTGTTATTCATTTCCGCTGCATGTTGGTTTCAATGTTATTCACATTCTGTTGATAACATTTTTCTCAACATTACTCTTTTCTTTACACAATTATACTTTGTTGGTAATTTGGGGCACTAAACTATTTTAATTTTAAAAATGATTTTTATTTTCATAATATTATTCTAAAACATTAGACAATATTATTGTCTAACAAAAATATGATATTATTTGCAAATAATATTTGAAATAATAAATCTTAATTTGAAGCAAATAATTATTAGATTTATTATTTTAAAATAATAAATTATTAGATTGATTAGATTTATTAAATTATTAGATTCATTATTTTCAAAACATTAAATCATATGATTTATGTTTCAAATTACAATTATTTGATTTATTTTCAAATATTTTATTATTTTAAAATAATAAATCTAATAATTTATTAAATAATTTATTATTTTATATTATATCTAAAATAATAAATTATTTTAAACACTATACTCCGAATTATTTTAGAAATTGATTGTTAGTTTTCATACTCATATTTTCAGTTTTTTTAAAAAAAATAGGATAATATTAATTTTTTTATTAGTTTAAATTCGATCGTATATTTACCGTCACTCTTTCATCGGCACATCAAGTCTTAGATAACACCCCAACATATTCTAAGGTTATGAATGAATGATATTGTATATTGAAATATAATTTAAATAAATTAATTTTATTAAATTAATTTTATAAACGAAGAAAAAACCTAAAAAAAACCCCTGAAAGCACAGCAAAGCAGACTAAGGGCCGAGCCTCATTAAAACCTTCTTCTGGCAAACCCAAAAATTGGAAAAATTCAAAAGAGGGAAAAAGAGTACTCGTCTAAAAAGACAACAACCACAAGATTGGAGAAGCGGAAAGGAAAGTTACTGAAACTCCGGCCTAACCATCGTCCCAAAACAATCCCGGCTCCAGCCAATCGAAACCCACAAAAAAGGAGAGAAAAGAAAGACAGGGTCGGCTGAGGCCTGAAAGAAGCCGTCGCCACAGCCAAGCCAAACCAACACAAGCCGGAGCACCGGAAGGTGGCCTGTAAAGCGCCGTTGCCACCAACCGAGAAGACCAACGCAGAGGTCAGCTAGGGCCGGAAAAAGTCGTCGCCGCAGCCAACCAAACCGAAAACATGCAGGAGCACCGAATGGTGGCCGGTAATACGCCGGTGCCACCATTGGTCCATCCACCAATTCTAGAAGTAAGCAAGCCCAAAAAACCATCCACATAGATGTCGGCCGGAGAGACGTCGTCCATCTCCGCCTCATGAGTACCACGCTAGGGCCGCCGAGAAGCCCAAAAACCCACACACAGATCCAAGAGACGACCATCAGAACTTCACGCGAACGGTGCTATGCGTTGACATATCAAGAGACACTGCGTGTTTAATCTCATCCAAAGCATAAGGCCACCAACCTTCGCTTCGATCCTGGTTGGCCATCAAATCAGCCGGCTTGTTGCCTTCCCTATATATATGCGAGACTTGAAACTGAAAATCATCAAGAAGCTTTAAAGAATTCTTCCAAGCCGCCAAAAAATGCCAAGGCACGTCTCCAGCCCGAGTCTGTAGTAGGCGAACAATAAAAGTCGAATCAGCTTCAAGCCAAAGTCGCCGCCATCCTCGATGGTGAGCTATATCAATAGCGTTAATAGTAGCGAGAAGATCTGCCTCAAAGGCAAAGCCATGGCCACCTTTGAAGTGGAAACAACCTCGAACCCAACCCCAATTATCTCAAAACACCCTTCCCGTAACAATAGTGCCCGGGGCTCCCATCGCCGAGCCATCCGTGTTAACTTTAATCCAGCTACCACCGGTGGCCACCAATGGACTTCAATCATCAACGGAGGAGGCCTAGCCCGAGTCGTCACCCCAATGCGATGAAGAATAAGGTAGTCACTCCAGGAGTTATTAGAAGAGAAGAGTCTAGAGAACTGAGAATCCATCTCTTTGAAGGCGACCTTAAGAAAGTTCAAGAGTATCCTTGGGTGAAACTCCTTCTCATTGAAGGTGGCTTGATTTCGGCAGTCCCAAATTTTCCAGACCATATTAATGACCGCTATTTTCCAGAAAGCCGACACCAAGGGAACTCAACATTCCACGAAGAAACCAAGAAGCTATGAATATCCGAACTCATCTCCAAATCTTGTTTATCAAACCAAGTCAAAAGCTCCAGCCATGAAGAGCGGACAACAGAATAGTCCCAAAACAGGTGCGTCAAGGTCTTCTCATCTTGGCCGCACAAAATACAACGATTAGGGCCGTGAATCCCCTTTTGCCAAGGCTATCCAGCGTTGGCATTTTGGAGTGAATTATTCTCCAGCAAATCATAGATCTGTGATCCGGAATAAAACGCTCCAGAGCCACGATCCCTAGCGAACTTTGGGAAAAGACGGACTGATCTTAGCATAAGCCAAAGCCGAGGTGACCTTGCCAGTAGCAGAAGGCTTCCAATAGCGCGCGTCTTCCTCATCACCAATCAGAAGGAGTAACATATCCACGATAACATCTGGGAACCGAACAACAAAGTCTTCCGTGAAATGCCATATTCCATCGAAGTAGTAATCATCAACAGCCTGGTTCAAGAACATATGCTCCACCAGCTTATATCCCAGCCAATCGTCATGCCAGAACAAAGTACTGGCACCAGTGCTAATGAAAGAAAATGAATTGTCCACCATATTGTCAACCAAATCACGAATGCTCGTCCAAAAAGGAGAAGACGCCAAGTCCCATTTAGCATGGCTGAAGTTATCCAGATACCTGGTACGAAGAACAGCAAACGCAAACTCTTTCCCATCAATAAGGCGCCAAGATGTTTTCATCAGAAAACTCCGATTCATGCTAGAAAATGATCTAACTCCCAATCCTCCTTCCACCCGTGGAGCGCAAACCCTTGACCATTTAACCGGACAGAATGGTTTCTGATCCATGTTACCAGTCCAAATGAAGTTACGACAATGACGGTCCAAATCATAGATCAATGATTTCGGCCATGTATACACCATCATAGAATGAGTGACAAAGCTCTGGATCACAGAACGCACCAAACAGATTCTTCCCGCAATTGACAAATGCAAGCCTTTCCATCTAAAGAATTTCTGAACAATTTTATCATAGATGGCACGCAAATAGGCCGCCTTCATACAACCAGAAAAAAGCGGGACGCCCAAATAGTTGACAGGAAGGCTACCAACTCCAAAATTAAGCTCACGAACAATACCCCGCTGCATAGCCTGAGACACTCCTTTTGCAAAAAACACATTCGATTTCTGAGAGCTACAAATTTGGCCAGACAGACCGCCATAGAAATCCAGAATCTCTTTAATCTTGCGCGCGTTCCTGAGGGAAGCCTTACAAAAGATCAGAATAGCATCAGCATAAAACAGATGGGTTGGAAAGTGAGATAACTGACTGAAATCCATGGGGACCAAATGGCGAGAACGAACACAATTCAGCAAGATATGACTTAGCACGTCCTCCACAATCCCAAACAGGATAGGCGAGAGCGGGTCACCCTGTCTAACACCCCGCGAGCAAGGGAAATAACCACTGAGCTGGCCATTGTACAAAATGGAGATACGAGCGGAACTAAAGATAATAGAAATCCAGTGCACAAACTTCTCGTGAAACCCATTGACACCGAGGACTTTTAGAATGAAATCCCAGCTCATAGTGTCGAAAGCCTTGCGAATATCGATCTTGCAAGCCATGTTCGATTTGCGACCAGTACGATTCATGCAACTGAAGCCTTCCGATCCCAAAATAATGTAGTCATGAATAGATCTGCCCCCAATGAAACCAAATTGATTTGGAGACACATTATCCACCGCCACTTTATTGAGCCGAGTGGCCAAGATCTTAGAGATAATTTTGAAAAGAAAATTAGATAAAATAATCGGCCGAAGGTCCGCCAAATTGTCCATGGTCTCCTTCTTCGGAATGAGGATCAGAGTATTCGCATTACATCCAGCAGGCAAGTAAGAATTGATGAAAAAGCCCTTCATAATTGATAGCATAGTTTAAATAAATTAATAAGTGTTAGTTATATCAATAATACACGTTCTCTGTACTGGTGACTATTTGAAAGGAACTTTCAAGTTAATCGTGCTTGAACTAGAGCTGAAATAGAAATTTTATTGAAAAAAAAAAAAAAGTTCAAAACCCTTGAAAGCACAGGCACATACTAAGGGACGAGCCTCAAGAAAGAGAGCTCAAACAAAAACAAACAAACAACAAAAAAGCACCAAAAAAGAACAAATCGAGAAGGGGCGGAAAGTCAACCTCAGAGGCTCCGGCCGAACCATTGCCCCTAGGATAACCGGCCCCCAAAACCCGAAACAGAAACCCTGCCAAAAAGAAGAAAAAAAATCTTAAGATACAGTTGTCTTCCACACTTGTTTAACATCATTATTCTTCGTATTAACCTATGGATCATGATAACTTTCCACAGTGTCATGATTAAGTGAGACTGACCTGCTTTGAGTAATCATTAAACTCAATAGTTATCTCACTGCAAAGCTGCTGATAAGCTAATTCACCTCCTGAAACCCTATAGTCTTCAAAACCCCTGCGTACAAAAGAAAGAATTTGAGGCGAAATCGAAATTCTATAAACAACTTGAGAAAACCAAAGCATATCCAAGTTGATAGATGCAGGGCAAATATTGACTTCTGGACCAAACTAGAATAAGGAAAAATTCACAATCTAGGAATCAAAGATTAGAAACATTGAGAACTCAATTTCTTTCTTAGACACATAACCACTCATCCATGGATGTTAGCTCCTTCACACTCCAGTATACTACTTGCACACACAAACTGCGTGCAAATGCAATCGAGGATAATTCGGAGAGAAAGAAAGAATACCGTTTGAGGCGGACATAAGCGAGGGCGCGACGCTGCTGAACAGCGAGGAATCTAGAAGCTCCAATTAACTGGTACCAAAAAGAAGAAGAATATTGAATTACCCCAAACCATGGTCGCCTCTCCCTCCACTCCCATGGCGTCAGCCGCTGCCGGCTGCCATGGCCACGGCCATCATCGCGCCTCCCATCGTCTCTACCCCCGTATCTCTAGAACGCACTTACGCACACACACAGGAGCCCTAATTTTTACCCCAAATTTTCAAATCCGCTACCACCGCCGTCTCTAAACTCCGGCGAGGCTGACAAGGCATAGCTGTCACCTTCGTGAAGCCAACGACCAGCTACCGCTGATAACCTCCTCATTTTCCTCGCTTCGCATCGGTGTGCCCTAGCCTTCGGTGTTCGCTTGATGGAACCGCCTCATCCTTGGCTGACCCGCGGAGGCATGGCGGACTTGGGGAAGGCCGAGAGAGAGAGTTAGGATTTGGTGGTTTTGGGGCGCCGCTCGGATTTAGGGGGAGGACGAGAGAGAGAGTGACGTTTTGGGGAAATTAGACGAGAGAGAGAGAGAGTTAGGATTTGGGGGAGTTATATTTTAATATAAAATAATATGGTTTAAAAAAATTAATAAAAATAAATTTTGTTATATATAACACTTTTAAGAGGTGCTGATACATAACAGTTTAATAAATTGTTGTAAATGACACTCATATATAACGTTTTTCTTAACGTCAAAATAACCGTTATAAAAACATATTCATAGATAACGGCCGGCTTAACGGTTTTGTAGTACCGTTATTTATGCAACTAATAGATAACGCACTAACATAACGGATTAACTTAAACTGTTGTCTATGAGTATGGACAACACTACATAGATAACGGTTTTTTGTCAAACCGTTATCTATACCTAAAAGTGCGCTCATACATAACGGTTTTCATAAAAAACCGTTATGTATTGAGTGTTATGTATGTATAATTTTGTAGTAGTGCGCGTGTCCGTCTTTTTGTGCTTTTCTTCATTTTTCAAGTTGTTTTCGAGCTCAAACTCTGTATTTTACCTTGGTACTATATATAGGTCTTCTTTTGACGTATTTAGGGTTCCCATCTTTAGTTTTTCAGTTATATAGCTTTAGATTTTCATTGCTTTCCAGTTTTTAGAGCTTGGATTGAATTTCCACAAGATTGAAGATTCAAGTCATTACGATTGTTTTACTCTCGATTTTTATACAATTCAGTTTTTATAATTGTGTTCTTTATGATTATGTTTATGTTTTACTTTAATATGTCTGGCTAGTTTTCTTTTCTGATTCTAGGGTTTGTAAATAGTTAATTAGATTCATGTGATTTATTTGTTAGTACATTTTTACCTTCCAGTTTATGATTCATAATTCCTGGTGCTTGAATTCGTGTGAATTATCTGATCAATAGTTTGCATGTGTACTTATTCGGCTTGAGACCCAACGGAGATAGCTGTTTAGCAGATTCGGAAATGTGTGATATGATCTTAACCTTGAGTTCCAACGGAGATAGGTGGATCACAGGGAGCTATTCTTAGGAGCTATTGGGAGTTAGTAGAATTTTCTTGAGACCTAGCGAAGATAGAGAATTTACTAATCTACGATGGTTGTTGCTCTAGTGAGAGTGATTGATTAATTAAGTGATCTCTCATCATAACTGGATTAAATTGATTAATAGGATTAATAGATTTGTCATGTGGATTTAGTTAATGAAATTACTACCCTATGATCAGTTGTCTTTATTATTTGATTTTTCTTCGTGAATTTTATTTGCTACTGTTTGAGTTTAGTTTTGATTAAACCTTCGTCATATTCATTTGTCTGTCTACTGTTATAGTTTGTTTAGGAGAAAGCTAGAGTTATTTCGTTGTGTCAGTCCTTGAGGATACGATACTCGATTGCTACATATATGCTACAATTACACCGTGTTAGTTGCGGTTTAGTTACTAAATAAATTAGTGATCAAAGAGAAAAAAAAGTGCTCGTCTAGAAACCAACCCAACAAAGCAGACCAAGACAAAAAATGAAGCTGAACAATCCTGAACTCCGGACTAACCATCGCCCAGGAAGTAAAGCTCCAAACGATGGATGATTATTTGATGATATATCAAAGTATTCATTAAAAATTTCGGCATGACCTATTCATATATAATGTCAGCCACGAGATTTCAACGCGTGAATCTCACTATGTGAACTCGTCTCTCGACTCAAAACTTAACATCTTGACATCTTTTCAACGCAAACCAAACAATTCAAAATCATCAAAACTCTTTATCAGTAAACTATCATTTATACTCGAAGCCAATTGTTCGAGTGTCACATACCAACACGTATGTGCGTAAATCAAAACTCTCACAACTCACACCATTTAGTCATATCGTATCATCCATCAAAACAAATATAATCAAGTTGTTATCTAGAAAGTTTTGCTGTTTTTGTGTCATCTTTAAAAATTCATAACAACCAACTCAATCATCATAAACTCTCATACCAATTGATCTCAAAAACTTCATGAAGTGTAGTTCACTCTAAAAATGGTAATTAACCAAAAAGGTTAAAGGTTTTTGGAGATATTGCTCTTTTAGTGCAGGCTGTCAAAGATTGACAGTTTCTGCCAATTTTGTTTAGGCCATTAGAAACCAAGGCAAACCTTAATAAAATTTCATCAAATTTAATCAGCCAAAACTAAAGGTATCCTTGAAGATTTGGTTAAAAGTTTACAAGAGAAAACGTTCATATGATCTGCCAAATAAACAATGAAACTCATACACTTTTACAGTTGGAAAAATATGACAGCAGAACAGGGCATTTTTGAAATAATAAACTGCTCTGTTTCAGAGGTCATAAAAATCGAAATCTTATGTTTTTAGAAAGGTATTGAAGTCTAGTTTCGTTTTAAAAAAACGGTGATGCAAAATCCTTCATGGATTAATAGATATAAACGTTTTTGTGAAGTCTACCAACAGTTGACAGATTCTGTCAAGGATTTTTCAAAATATCTTTAAAATAGAAAACATCATCCAAAAGACATGAAATTTTGCAGCGACGAAATACATATATCATAGATAAACATACTAAAATTTCAGAGCCATCAAGCAATGAAAACTCATCGAAACATAAGCTTGAAACTGCTGTAAAATTTTGACAGAATTCCAGTTTTAATTTCGTTCAACAATTATCATCCATTCAACAATTATCATCCATAAATTGTAAATCAATTAGCATGCTTCCAGTATATAAACATTCATAAACCCAGTCAATTCCATCAAACAAAATCGAAAGACAAGCTAATATGTGAAAAACGGGGCTGCCCTCATGGGTTTCATAGCTACGGTTCGTTCCGTTCTTACTCCCTTCATTAAACATGCTCAACATCTACCCAAGAACAACATACTAAAATTTCACGACGATCCGACGTCGTTTCAAAATAAAGTCGAGAATCGACGTTTTTTTTCGACGTCGACGAAAATCGAAAAGAAAACCATCAAAACGTAGGTAGAGATCTTACCTACTTAGATACGTGATCGAAAAGATGATCGGGGCTCGTCTCGGCACTCAAATCGGAGCTTGAAAGCTCGAACACCAAGCGTCAATGGAAATGGCGTGAAGTGTGTGTTTAGTGTGTGTTGAGTGTGTTTGTGTGTGTGCTGCGTGAGTGGAGTGTTTGTGGGCTGAAAATTAGCCAAATAAAGTGTGAGTGGGTGGGGTTGGGTGGTTGGTGGAGTGGTTAGGGTAGGGTAGGGTAGATAGTATATTATCCCACTTAGTCGTTAAATATCTCGTTTCGTCTCGTTTTAACGACTAACTACCCATATTCTTCGTTACTCGCCCTCTTAACTCCTACTCACTTTCATTACACTCGTTATTCTATATAAATATAGAAAACGCAAACTAGTTCTCAAAATTCTGATAAACAAGCTCGGTTCGTTTATCGAGAAATCTCGGTTTACTATTCACTCGTCGTCCAAAAAAAATATAAATAAAAACTTTCAT
Organism: Salvia miltiorrhiza; assembly: GCF_028751815.1. Lineage (NCBI taxonomy): Eukaryota > Viridiplantae > Streptophyta > Magnoliopsida > Lamiales > Lamiaceae > Salvia > Salvia miltiorrhiza. The sequence continues at coordinate 312,227 of NW_026651440.1, read as the reverse complement.
TATTGGACTCGTATCGAAAAAACTAAGAATATTTCTCGACGACGTGCACGTAAGATTTTGAAAGTCGACAAAAAGACGAAATAGCCGAATTTTACTATTCATCGTCAAAAAGTCAAAAATTCCAAAAACGTCTTAACGGACTCAGATTTCACTTCCGAGTTCATCGTTTTCATTCAAATAATTATCACGAATTATTCAAATACTCAAACTCAACTACGGATATAAAATCCCACGTCATTCTCACATCATCAAAATAACATCTCAACATCTTAAAAATAACAAGAAAACTTCATATAATTCCTCATATCTTTACAAAGTAAATCAAACAATGGATCTAAACCCTAATTACTCAAACTCAAGCAATTAAACACTTCATCAAAAGCCCGGGTATTACATACCCTCCCCCTTAAAATAAATTTCGTCCCGAAATTTGTACCTCCTGTAAATATTTCGGACACTTCTCTCACATCTTATCCTCAAGCTCTCTTTCCACTTCTTTCTAACTATCATATCTCCATTGGACCTTATCCAATGCAATCGACTTATTGCTCAATTGCCGAATTTTATGATTTAGCATCATCTGAGGTCTCTCTTAACAATGACATTAGATTCCTTCATCTAAATCATCGTGACTCAGTAAGACAACTCAACAATTCTCTCTCAAAGCCATCTCCAAATACTATGGCTCATGATACCTTCTCAAGTACCATTCAGGTTGCGTGAGCAAAACTCGCGTCACAAAACAACTCAACATATCGTACAATATCTCATTGCAGCATGCTAATAACTCATCATTAATCATGCTATTATACTCAAGCTCATAACTCAAACTCATAACTCAAACCAACAAGTAGTTAAAGCAATTTCTAATTCTCTCAAGCTTTAGCTCTAACTTTGATTCTTTGCTTGATGTGGTCGACCTTCTCAACCATCTGTTGGATCAGTTTAGGACCTAACAACTTTCTTTCACTTACTTCATCTTAGTAAAGTGGTGAACTACATTTTCAACCATACAAGGCCTCATCTGGATTATTCCAAATGTTGCTTGATAACTATTGTTATAAGCAAATTCTACGAGAGGTAACAAATCTTCCTAACTTCTACCTTTGTCTGTGATAATTGTTCGCAACAAAAATTTTAGAATCTGAATCGTTCTTTCTGACTGTCCGTCAGTCTGAGGATGGTACGCTGTGCTGAAGTTTAGTTGAGTGCCTATTGCTTATTGTAAACTTTTCCAGAAATGCGAGGTGAATCTGATGTCACGATCTGACGTGATAGATACAGGCACACCGTGGAGGCGTACTATCTCTTTGACATATAACTTTGCAAGTTTCTCCAATCCAAAAGTCATTTGAATTGGCAGAAAGTGCGCTGACTTTGATAATCGGTCCGCTATAACTCAAGTAGCAGTGTTTCCACGTGCTGACTTCAGTAGGCTCACTACGAAGTCCATGTTGATGTGCTCCCACTTCCACTCGGGAATGGGTTTAATTGTTGACATGCGAGACATCGCTCCACAACAACGCTATATCTCTTTTCTTTCCTTCCCACCAGAAAAAAAAATTTCTTTAAATTCTGGTGCATCTTTGTACTGCCTAGATGTGCAGTGTAAGGAGTATCATGAGCCTTGCTCATAATCTCGTTCTTTAATTCTTCTTTGTGTGGCACACACAATCTTTCACCAACCATAAGTACGTTATCATTTGCTTCAGTGAATCCTTTCGTTTCATTCGTTCTTGCCGCGAGACGCATCTTCTCCAAGAACCAATCTTCTCTTTGTGCTTTGCACAATTCTTTCTCTCAAATCAGGTTTAGCTGTCAGTGCAGCTACATAACCCGATACTGAATCTGGGGAACAAACAATCTCTAAACTGAGTGAAGCGAAGTCACGAATCAGCTCCTTCTGTTGGGTAATGAAATACCCTAGCTTAGCCTTCGTCTTTCGACTCAGGGCGTCAGCTACTACATTTGCTTTTCCTGAATGGTAACTGATGGTGCAATCGTAATCCTTTACTAATTCGAGCCATCTTCGTTGTCTCATGTTTAAATCCTTTTTGCTCGAAAAAGTACTTTAAACTCTTATGATCTGTAAAGATCTTACACTTAACTCCATAGAGGTAGTGTCTCCAAATCTTCAGCGCGTGCACAACGGCTGCTAGTTCTAAATCATGAATTGGGTAGTTCAGCTCCTGGGGCTTCAATTGACGAGACGTGTATGCTATCACTTTCTGATTTTGCATCAACACGTAACCCAATCCTAGTTTCGAGGCATCAGTGTACACCTCAAATTCTTCATTTTCCCCTTGTATTGGTAACACTGGTGCAGTAGTCATCCTAGTCTTGAGCTACTTAAAACGTTGTTTACAAGCTTCGGACCAAACATACTTAGTCCTTTTTTTAAAAAAAAGTCGAGTCATTGGCCTAGCTAATTTCGTGAATCTTTCGATGAACCTTTTGTTGTAACCTGCTAGACCGAGAAAACTTATGATCTTATTGACATTTGATGGTGCCTTCCATTCCTTGACTGCTTTGACCTTGGCGGGTCTACTTTGATTCCTTCAATCGACACTATGTGACCGAGAAATATAACTTCCTTCAACCATAATACACACTTGTTGAATTTGGTAACCATCTCTCATTGCGCAGGGTTTTAAGTACGATGCGTAAGTGCTCTTCATATTGTTCTTCGGTCTTAGAGTATACGAGGATGTCGTCGATTAACACTAAGACAAAACTATCGAGATACTGATGGAAAACTCTGTTCATTAGGTCCATGAAAACTGCTGGGCATTCGTTAAATCGAAGGGCATCACTGTGAACTCGTAAAGTCCATAACGCGTTCGAAACGCTGTCTTTGGGATGTCTTCTCTTTTCATCCTGAGTTGGTGGTATCCAGATCTTAAGTCAATTTTGGAAAACACACCGGCTCCTCTCAACTGATTTAACAGGTAGTCTATCCTTGAAAGAGGATATCTATTCTTATGAGCTTACTTTAACTTCTTATAATCAATACACATCCTTAGTGTACCATCTTTTCTTTGACATCTTGAATTAGTGCTCCCCATAGTGACATACTATGTTGCATGAATCTAGGTCTGGTGAAAATTTGGTAATTCATTGGAAAAATATCTTTGTACTCTCAAATCTGTTGAACTTCCTTAATTGTTTCCTTCGTCCTAAGTCACCTTCTCAGATTGACTAGGGAATTCTAACATCAAACTTTTCTCATCGTCTTCGTAACTTTCACTTCGAGGATTAATGGCACTCCTTTTGCCATGTAAACTCATTTTCCCCTTTTCCAAATGGTTATTCAATGTGGGTTTCTAAGATTCCATTGTGGTGGCTTTCCAACTTTATTCTTGCTGTAGCTTCTGGCACTTTAGCCAAAGCGTTCACTCTTTTGGCTTGAGCTTGCTAGCCTTAAGGTCGGTTTATACCTTAAGTTTAGTTCTAGTGCTTTCCTTCCATTTAAGGGTTTCCTCTATTTCTTTCATTCTATTTCCTTTTTCTTTACCTCCATCTTGAGGTGGTGTACATATCTTGTTTGTGTGTGAACTTTTTACTTCTCCATTTGTTGTAGTGACTCGGTGGTGAGAGTCTCGTTCATTGCTTGTTTCTTCATAATATCTCCCTGGTTTACTAGGGGAATTGAATATCTCATGACGCGATTCATTTACGAACTCCTTTACGCATTTCTCATTATTATCCATCATGTAGACCACATATTGACAGTTGGTTGAAAACTTCATCATACTCACTATCTGCTCCAGTTCTTTGCTTGGGATTCCAAAAATCGCTTTGATTACCAAAAGACAGCTTGATACTTAGTGCATCGTTCTAATGGTTGAAAACTAATGACAAACTGAGTAATTCCAATCGCTACTATACTTATCGTGATAAAAGGATATTCGATTGTGACAACTATATAGTGCGAGTCTCTATATATTGTGATGATGCTCTACCTCGAGATTAAAAATCTTAATCTCACCGCTATTGAAATAGTTCAAGTGAATCCTTAGTCTTAAGGCATTGCCTCTATGTTGTAACATCTCTATGTTAAACATTTCTATCTTACCAGTCTTTACTTAAATCGATCAAGCGGTGCTATCATGATTAACATTCTCAAAGCATTCTCGGGTGGTACTCAAACAGTTTGTAAGAGGATCCACCATTCTAATCGTATAGGTAGCTAGCCTAAAACGACAACATAAAGCTTTCTCATTCGTTCATTCTCTTTGGAACTTGAAACATGTTGACATTAAATGCCACATGAAACTTTTCTATTGCCGGAAAGATTCAAAGAATCTAACTCGACCATACATCTGGTATTCGTGAAAGGTTCGATAGTTCTAAACACGACTTTAACTCATCTTATCGTTAAGGGCTCGGGTTACTGTTGTCCCATCTCCTCTTTCCTTTGAAATTCTGATTATGATTTTGATCATGTGGAGGTGCTAGCGCAGGTACAGTTGCAGGTCTTTCTCCTGGCATGGCTGCCTCAATGTCTAACGCTCGGCTGAGCGACTCAGTGTAGGACAATCCTTCGTGGCCTGCCAAAGCCATCCTAATCTCGTGCCTCAGACCGGCACAAAACTTTTCAGCCATCTTCTCATCTGTGTCAACTTGTTCCGGCGCATATCTAGACATATCGCAGAACATCCTGTCGTATTAAGTTACCGACATCTTTCCTTGTTTCAGAATTGTAAAACTCAGCCTCCTTTTTCTTGCGGTAGCTCTTGGGTATATACTTGTCATATATACCGGCTTTAAATTATTCCCAAGTCAGGTTTTCTAACTGCTCTGCTATCATCGTTTTCATCATTGCTTCCCACCAGAAATCAGCTGACCCAGTCAACTGAAAAGAACACACAAATTAGGCGCTCTTGGTCAGTGCAGCGAAAAAGCTGAAAATGCACTAAATCTTTCGCACACATGTCTCAGCTTGGCTGGATCTCTTGTCCTACTGAAGACAAGTGGACTTTGTTATAGGAATAGTTCATCTATTCTATGTTCTGGTTGTATGGGTGGTGAGGCCATGTTTTGTTCTAGCCCTGGTACTGGGCCTCTTCCATCATCTCAGGGAATTCTTTCCCCTTCTCTCGGACGCCTTTGCTTTGTTGGCATTCCGATGAGTCGTCATATAGTCACCAATGTAATACACATATGCATATCATCGATTCTGTAAATCGTTTTCTTGATTCTCAAATCTCACTCATACTCTTCCTCATGAAAGTATAAAAATAACATAGCGGAAGTGACTTGCCGCAAAAGACTGATAGGGTCGCTACATAGATATGGGAAATTAGTATCAATGAGGACTATTTCATCAACAATTGAATATAGATCTGATGATCTATCCAAGCATTATATATGATGAACTGGCTATCTAGCAAGGTTATCATGAACGAGCTCAGTCCGAAATGCCCTATGAACCAACGTTTCCCTACTAATACTAGTCAAAGTAACTAAGCCAACATTGGGGCATACAAAAGCATCGAAATGATCATCATTTTCGAAATACACAACTAACGTCCTACTAAATGCATAAGAGATTGTCTGCATGCATTACGTGCTTGACCCTTGAGTAGAAGCATACGTGTTTGACTGATTAATCTGATGAGTACCTGTTTGTCCTCGGGTCACAGAAAATCTACCAACAGCTAGTAGATCGCAATGATTCAAATCACAAATGACAATTAGGCAAAGTGTTCTAATAATTTGCCAAACAATTGAAAATGAATAACCATAGGGTAGAAATGAATTGACTGAAAGGTCGAAGCGAAATGACCTAATAGTCTGAACCTGTTTGGCTTTTCAGATGAAGGTTTAAAATATATAGGTTTAAAGACCCATATATGACGACTACTGAGATTTTGGCCATGTGGACTGGCCAGGTCCGACACAACTACTTCTCAGTCACTCGGAAATACTTTTCCGAACTTGGTAATTCTTGATCACTAGCTGCAAAAGGTACCTCTGTTATAAAATCTCCACTTCTTTTTTTTTTTATATCTAAAATCTATCATTGAGAATGTTCTAGAGATTCTCAAGATTGAAGTCTATTTTCTATAATCAACATCATTTCCTAAAATCTTCTATGAGTGAAGTAAGACCTTTCAACAATTTTCAAACTTACTCAACAATCTAAACGATCTTAATATGTTACTTCTAGCATTGAGCGTTCATTCTCATAACGCTTGAAATGTGACCATGTAAATTGATACACTAACGTGCCCTTGCGAAGGATCTTCTGAATCATGACATCTTTCATAATGAAATAGATTTTGCTTCTCTGAGCATCTTATTTAGTATGGATCGCTACACATAATACTAAGTCATGGAACGACTTTAGTTGACGCCTTCATTCTGGTCACTATGTTGATCGTCTAACCCGAGATGTTGTAATTGGGGCGATGTCTTTGATAGAGTAAGGTATGTATACTTAACTTGAGTATACTCTTAGGGTTTCATTAGAATCTCAATCCCTTAACCCCATCGTCGAACCGTTGTCGACATTTCAAGCTCTTATTAAACTTGCAACCATCCTTGGGAATTTATCCCATTTTATGCATTTGCATAGATTTTTCTTTTATCAATCATAATGGTTGGTAACTGCTAGTATCCATGTCCCATCTCGTCTTTCGGATTCGTAGCACGTGATCATAATCAATAAGGGTTCTCAACCATGTCTCGTGTAATGTAATAGGTAATGTAAAAGGTTCCGTATATCAGAAATTGCAAGCTGAAAGTTCTAGTCACAATACTATATCATCATTAAACAAAGCGTTATGACCCGATGCGAGTCTAACTCTAAAGGTTGAACATAAATCATAAAGGTTCTCTTCATGCCATAACTAGTGATAATCGAGGCTAGAAGTGAGTCTCAACATATTAGGGATTAGCTAACTGATTACATAAGTCACACTCATCGCTATAAGCAATATCATACTTAAACTATCATTGAATAAGGCAATAGTCGATTAGGTGTTCCGTCTCGCGTGAACAACCTGAATGAAGAACAATGCCTGCGTCAGTGATTCGTGCGTGGCACTCCGCTTGCACTACTTTCATTGGATTCTCTTCCTCTTTCTTAGCTCTTCACCATGGCTATAATGAAATATAACTGAGTTTCTAGCTTCTATTGTTCTTCTCGTAACAGTGATCATGCATTCTTAACGCATCTAAGTTCATTGAGATATCTAATCAATCAATAAAGCATAAAACTTGAATGTAAGCATCAGTACATTCATATAAAACGTGAACTTCTCAATGTTTTAAAATCATTACCACCTTCTTTCTTGCTGAGCATGACGATGTGATGAAGTGCTGAGCTTTTGTCGACTGACTCTTTCATACTAGTGATCATACTAGAAAAATTGGTTAACTCTAGGGTTCAGAGCAAATGATTTGCTCTGATACCACTCTGTCACGACCGGCCCTAATTAAGGATAATTAAGCCGGGGAAACCGTGACTAATGGAGGGAGATTAGAAGCGGGGGTAGAAAGGGGAATAATCAAACAAGGAAGGATCGCATTTCATCATTGTTAACAAAAGGGATATTTATAATATAACGGAGGTTTAGTCGTATAGACTCAAATAACTAGTAAGTTTGGATAACTCCGACTTAGTCAAAATAACATAAAACTTCTGAGTACGCAGCGGAATAAGATTCTGATTACATGTATGAAGACATGTAACCCTAGAGTTCATTAATACATAATAAGGCAAAAGAATCTCGCTCGTCACTTCATCACCATCGGTAGCTGCTCAACCTGCACATTTAGAAATATATGCAGGGCTTGAGTACAAAAGTACTCAGTGGGCACGTATGCCTAAGTATAAAAATACATGCTTCAAAACTGTAAATTGTCATGCCATCATAAACAGTACAGCAAGGGAGTTTTTCGCTAAAAGGCCCAAGCTTACTAAATTCATTTGTGATTCTTAAAGTTCGACTGCAGTCTAAGTTCTCTTGTAATCTATCATATCTGGAACTTTGTGCCGGAGAGGTGGCCACTGACTCAACTCAAACACTAGTGAATTGACTCGCAATCGTACGAGGTCAATTGCAGTGGGCAAGCTAACCCAAGTCGTCTCTCAAGGAAGATTCAACAGGGCACCTAATCGTGTCACACACAAAAAGCAATAAATCCTAAACACTCTAATCAGATTCACGCAGGCACACTCTTAAACTAAAACAGAAATTTAATAAGCTCTGTAAATTTACCTAGGCATGAAATAAATAAAGCATGTAAAATTATCTAATGCAGAATTTATAGAAGGCATGTAAATTATCTAGGCACAGATTAAACGGCGTAAGATTATCTAAGGTTTTAAACTAAGAGCATTAATTCAAACATAAACCATTTCAGTAAACATTAATTATCTAGGCAATGAATTAAATGATTAAGCACAATAAATTTATCTAGAGCGTGAATGAAAATAATGAAAACTGTGAAATCAATAAGCGAGAAATTATCTAGGCAAGAATAAAATCACTTACAGTAAAGCCGATCCTGAAAATAAATCTCTAGCTACGAATTATCTAGGCGTAAGGATAAATTCTCAACGCAAAATAACCCTAACTAAGAAAACCGGAAACCCTAACTATGAACTGTGTCTAGGAATGGAACTGCCGCTTTTTGGAGAGCCGAAGAATGATTGATTCCTAACCCTAGAATTGAGAAGTCTGCCTTTTATACTCCGGAATGTGAAATACGCTTTTTCTCTCCACTACTGAATTGGGACACGTGGCATATTCTGATTGGAGCAAAAGAACTCGAGCGTTTGGAGAGAGGGCCTCGGCCGCTGGGATTTGAGGCTCGGGCGAGGATGGCTCGGCCGAAGGATTGAAGTGCGCGGGCGATGGGAGAAAGGCCTCGGCCGAGGAGGCTGCAGCTCGGCGCGGAGTGAAGAACTCGGCGAGCGTGCGATCGGCGAGGAGTTGGGCGAGCAGGATGCTGGATCGGCGAGGGGAGCTGGGCGAGTTGCTGTGTGGATTGCTGCTCCTCGGCGAGCAGTTGGGCGAGGCTGAAGCTGCCTCGGCGATGGAAGGCTGCTCCCCGGCGAGCAGTTGGGCGAGGCTGATGCTGCCTCGGCGATGGAAGGCTGGGCGCGGAGTGAGAAGCGAGAGCGTGGATCGGCGAGGGGAGGCTGGATCGGCGAGGTCCAAGGGAGCTGGATCGGCGAGGGAAGGCTGCAGCTCGCCGATGAGGTGTTGAAGCTCGGCGATGGGAGTGATTGGGCCTCGGCGAGGCCTTGCCGAGGGGTGTTAGGCGTTTGGGCGCATGGCCTTGGCGATGGGCGCGCGGGCCATGCGCACTCGGGCGAGAGTCTTGGGCAGCCCAACGACGGGTGTGAGCACGCCTCGACACCTTTTTGCTCCAGATTCGTCTGAGTTTAACATTTTTTCCTTTTTAAAACCTCCCTGCAAAACATTACATCACCATCACAAACTACTAATAAAATCAATAAAATATGATTCCATTATATAACTATAAATCCCCGAAAATCATAACAATAAGGCATAAATCACCCCCCCACACTTAGCCTTTTGCTTGTCCTCAAGCAAAAATCAGTATAAAACTAATGAAAAGATGGTATCTCGATGCTCAATTCCAACTAGACTTTCACAGATAATTCAAGGTTTTTCACAACAACACACGATTCTAGATGATGCAAAAACTCAGAGTAGAAGAAGCAACACAAATGTAAACAAAAGATTCGATCAGACCCAGTTCTCCGATAGAAGTGAATTCCCTAATGTGATCGCCTTTATAATCCATATCTCAATTAAGCGCGTTTCACTTTTCACAACTTTTGTGTTTTCAACCGAAGTTATTCCTTTAAATTCAACAGTTAAGCCAGTATTCGTGAAATAAACCCTTTGGGTGCACTTCCAAAGTTGTTTCACGTGGTTTCCCATGCTCATAGATTTTCTAGAGGAGCAGAGACTCAGAGCTGTCAAATATTTTCAGAATTAAAACAAACTTCACACAAATAGATACGATCGTAGGCAACCACAATGACAACACTCCTTCTATCATCTACCGGACAAATCACGCCTCAAAAGTTTGCAAAAGTGTTACAACAGAAAACTCATAAATCATTTGCATCACACAGAACATGTCAACCGGAAAAACCAAAATTCCACCAATCAGTCACAAACCCGAAAATCACATTAGAAACCATCACTTCACAATTTTTAAACTGACCAGCTCAATTTCAAACAATTAACTTTATGCAAGGGGACCATTTGCCCCAAAATTAAGCTCATAAATAAAACTTCCCGCAGTTACCAGAAACTCTTCCCCCCACACTTAAAAATAAAGCGCATAAGTGTAGAAACACTTCCCTGGAAGAATAGGGGAGGAGAAACTTCTGACTTCTGCAGGAGATCCACTTCTTCTCATCCGCACAAAATCACTCTCAAAAGAACAATTCCTGCATCAGACCACAGAACCCAAAACAAAACATTAAACAGAAAGAAAACCAAAAGCAAACAGAAAGCAATAAAACATGGGTTGCCTCCCATGCAGCGCTAGTTTTAAAGTCGCCAGCCCGACTTGGAAAAACCCGTTAACCAAAATCACATTTACGAGCCAGCTGCCTTAATCCTTGAGAACACAATCCTTCCTTGATTGCAGCTGCGGGTTCTCCTAATGAGTTTACCGAACTCATCACATTTCTCCTCATCAAGATTCTTTTTGGGGAGCCAAATCGCGTGCTCCCCACTTCTTTCTTTTCCGAAGGCAATAAGCACTGCAATCCTTGCACAACTCCATCGTTGCAGTGCTGTCTATCCAATTCCTCTTCTTCACGGGCCTCCTCAACTTGCAAGATATTGGGAGGCTCCTGCAGCTTTTCCTCATCCTTCTGCATTAAACATTCTTGCTCCTGCAGATTATCAAAACTTTCCTGCACAGAATCTGTTTTTTCTGCAGAATCACAAATCTCAACGAAGGAACAGTTATGCAAATAAGGAGAAGAAATAGCAGTCTTTTTATCATAGACAGAAAATGTTACTGATCCACCTGCCCCGGCCATACTCAAAGTTCCAGAACCCACATTAATACGAGTTTGCGTAGTAGCCATAAAAGGTCGGCCAAGCAGAACAAGACGACCATTTTCTCCTTTTATTCCTTTTCCTGCATCCAGCACCACAAAGTCTGTGAGAACTTTAAGTCCTCTCACCGTGACTACTACATCCTCCAAGAGTCCACGAGGACTGCTAATCGAGCCATCGGCCAGCTGAATCTTCATGTTGGTGCACTTCAGCTCACTTTCTCTTCTTCCCAGCTTCTCGAAAAAATCAAACGGCATCAAGTTGACTGCCGCACCCAAATCAAGCATGCCTGAGACCTCCCCAGCTCGTCCCAAGCCTATGTCAAAAATGAAGCTACCGGGATCTCCTTGCTTTGGTAAAGGTTGGGTGGACTGAACCTGCGGCAGAGGTGGACTGAGCTGTTGATTGATCTTCATAGCTTCCACCGTTTTACTCCTCCACTTCCCCGCGGTTCTTCGGGCATCTTCCTCGACAAGCTCAATAGCATGAGCTTGATGCAGCTGTGGGTTTTCAGTTTGCTGCGACTGCTGCAACTGATTCAAAGCTCCTGTGAGTTGCCCGACTGTAATCTCAAGGCGCTTTATGGTAGCATTCTGAGCCTCCATTGCTTGCTTGCTAGCTTGCATAAATGACTGCATCGTGTCCTCCAATGAAGGTCCCATGGGTTGAGGCGGCTGCTGCAATGGCATAGAAAAATTTTGTTGAGGTGGAAAATACTGCGGCTGATTCTGATATCCCATCTGCTGCGGTGGTCTGCGAAACTGATTTCCTTGGCTTGACCCTGACCCGCTAGGAGCTTGATTCCGCCAACCAGAATTGTAGTGTCCTTGGACTGCATAAGTCTCAGCTTGTCCTTCTGGTGGAAATTCTCCCATTCTGTGACAATTATTGGCTCCATGGCCAAAATCACCACAGATTCCACAGCCTTCTGCATTCTGCACTCGGACGGGTGGATTTTCCACCTTGCTCATCTTGAGCTGTTGTAACTCTCTCATCATAGTGGCCATCTGCTTTTGCAGCTCGCAATTTGGTCCTACTGCATTTGCCTCCACCCGTCGTCCCCGAGTGGTCTTCTGCTGTGAACTCTCCGCCAGTGTCTGAAAAATCTGATTAAGTTCAGCTGCGGTTTTTTCTGGCGATGTTCCCTCCTGCAGTGCTGTC